>NC_072740.1:76485742-76785742 GCF_026930045.1 Uloborus diversus
CTGCCAACTGAGCTATCGACGGTTCGTTTAGCAATGGAGAGAAGAAAGTGCATCATTCATTTACAAGTAATAAAATAATTATTTAAGATACAAAAAATATTTTCCCATTCTAAAAATCCTCCTCAGTGTTTTAGCGCCTACACTCTATTGAACTTTATACTGAGGTACCGACGGCTTGCATAAAGCAACTTGGAAGAAAGACTATATTCGTTATCAAGAATACAAATAATTGTTTTAAATATAGAAAATAATTTCTCCGTCGAGCCGGATTCGAACCAGCGACCTATTGATTTCTCTTTCATCGTCTACAGTCCACCGCTCTGCCAACTGAGCTATCGACGCCTCGCGTAGCAATGGAGAGAAGAAAGTGTATCATTCATTTACAAGTAATAAAATAATTATTTAAGATACAAAAAATATTTTCCCATTCGAAAAATTCTCCTCAGTGTTTTAGCGCCTACACTCTATTGAACTTTATACTGAGGTACCGACGGCTTGCATAAAGCAACTTGGAAGAAAGACTATATTCGTTATCAAGAATGCAAATAATTGTTTTAAATATAGAAAATAATTTTTCCGTCGAGCCGGATTCGAACCAGCGACCTATGGATTTCTGTTTCATCATCTACAGTCCACCGCTCTGCCAACTGAGCTATCGACGGCGCGTTGAGTGAAGAAGAGAAGAAAGTGTATCATTCATTTACAAGTAATAAAATATATTTTTTTAAAATACAGAAAATATTTTCCCATTCGAAAAAGCCTCCTAAGTGTTTTAGCAGCTACACTCTATCAATCTTTTTACTGATGTACGGACGGTTTGCATAATGCAACCTGGACGAAAGACTATATTCGTGATTAAGGATAAAAATAATTATTTTAAATCTCTAAAAATAATTTCTCCGTCGAGCCGGATTCGTACCAGCGACCTACTGATTTGTGTTTCATCATCTACAGTCCACCTCTCTGCCAACTGAGCTATCGACGGCTCGTTTAGCAATGGAGAGAAGAATGTGTATCATTCATTTACAAGTAATAAAATAATTATTTAAGATACAAAAAATATTTTCCCATTCGAAGAATCCTTCTCAGTGTTTTAGCGCCTACACTCTATTGAACTTTATACTGAGGTACCGACGGCTTGCATAAAGCAACTTGGAAGAAAGACTATATTCGTGATCAAGAATACAAATAATTGTTTTAAATATAGAAAATAATTTCTCCGTCGAGCCGGATTCGAACTAGCGACCTATGGATTTCTGTTTCATCATCTACAGTCCACCGCTCTGCCAACTGAGCTATCGACGGTTCGTTTAGCAATTAAGAGAAGAAACAGCATCATTCATTTACAAGTAATAAAATAATTATTTAAGATACAAAAAATATTTTCCCATTCTAAAAATCCTCCTCAGTGTTTTAGCGCCTACACTCTATTGAACGTTATACTGAGGTACCGACGGCTTGCATAAAGCAACTTGGAAGAAAGACTATATTCCTTATCAAGAATACAAATAATTGTTTTAAATATAGAAAATAATTTCTCCGTCGAGCCGGATTCGAACCAGCGACCTATGGATTTCTGTTTCATCATCTTCAGTCCACCGCTCTGCCAACTGAGTTATCGACGGTTCGTTTAGCAATGGAGAGAAGAAAGTGCATCATTCATTTACAAGTAATAAAATAATTATTTAAGATACAAAAAATATTTTCCCATTCTAAAAATCCTCCTCAGTGTTTTAGCGCCTACACTCTATTGAACGTTATACTGAGGTACCGACGGCTTGCATAAAGCAACTTGGAAGAAAGACTATATTCGTTATCAAGAATACAAATAATTGTTTTAAATATAGAAAATAATTTCTCCGTCGAGCCGGATTCGAACCAGCGACCTATGGATTTCTGTTTCATCATCTACAGTCCACCGCTCTGCCAACTGAGCTATCGACGGTTCGTTTAGCATTGGAGAGAAGAAAGTTCATCATTCATTTACAAGTAATAAAATAATTATTTAAGATACAAAAAATATTTTCCCATTCTAAAAATCCTCCTCAGTGTTTTAGCGCCTACACTCTATTGAACGTTATACTGAGGTACCGACGGCTTGCATAAAGTAACTTGGAAGAAAGACTATATTCGTTATCAAGAATACAAATAATTGTTTTAAATATAGAAAATAATTTTTCCGTCGAGCCGGACTCGAACCAGCGACCTATGGATTTCTGCTTTACCAACTACAGTCCACCGCTCTGCCAACTGAGCTATCGACGCCTCGCGTAGCAATGGAGAGAAGAAAGTGTATCATTCATTTACAAGTAATAAAATAATTATTTAAGATACAAAAAATATTTTCCCATTCGAAAAATCCTCCTCAGTGTTTTAGCGCCTACACTCTATTGAACGTTATACTGAGGTACCGACGGCTTGCATAAAGCAACTTGGAAGAAAGACTATATTCGTTATCAAGAATACAAATAATTGTTTTAAATATAGAAAATAATTTCTCCGTCGAGCCGGATTCGAACCAGCGACCTATTGATTTCTCTTTCATCATCTACAGTCCACCGCTCTGCCAACTGAGCTATCGACGCCTCGCGTAGCAATGGAGAGAAGAAAGTGTATCATTCATTTACAAGTAATAAAATAATTATTTAAGATACAAAAAATATTTTCCCATTCGAAGAATCCTTCTCAGTGTTTTAGCGCCTACACTCTATTGAACTTTATACTGAGGTACCGACGGCTTGCATAAAGCAACTTGGAAGAAAGACTATATTCGTGATCAAGAATACAAATAATTGTTTTAAATATAGAAAATAATTTTTCCGTCGAGCCGGACTCGAACCAGCGACTTATGGATTTCTGATTTACCAACTACAGTCCACCGCTCTGCCAACTGAGCTATCGACGCCTCGCGTAGCAATGGAGAGAAGAAAGTGTATCATTCATTTACAAGTAATAAAATAATTATTTAAGATACAAAAAATATTTTCCCATTCGAAAAATCCTCCTCAGTGTTTTAGCGCCTACACTCTATTGAACTTTATACTGAGGTACCGACGGCTTGCATAAAGCAACTTGGAAGAAAGACTATATTCGTTATCAAGAATACAAATAATTGTTTTAAATATAGAAAATAATTTCTCCGTCGAGCCGGATTCGAAATAGCGACCTATGGATTTCTGTTTCATCATCTACAGTCCACCGCTCTGCCAACTGAGCTATCGACGGTTCGTTTAGCAATTAAGAGAAGAAACAGCATCATTCATTTACAAGTAATAAAATAATTATTTAAGATACAAAAAATATTTTCCCATTCTAAAAATCCTCCTCAGTGTTTTAGCGCCTACACTCTATTGAACGTTATACTGAGGTACCGACGGCTTGCATAAAGCAACTTGGAAGAAAGACTATATTCGTTATCAAGAATACAAATAATTGTTTTAAATATAGAAAATAATTTCTCCGTCGAGCCGGATTCGAACCAGCGACCTATGGATTTCTGTTTCGTCATCTACAGTCCACCGCTCTGCCAACTGAGCTATCGTTGGTTCGTTTAGCAATGGAGAGAAGAAAGTGCATCATTCATTTACAAGTAATAAAATAATTATTTAAGATACAAAAAATATTTTCCCATTCTAAAAATCCTCCTCAGTGTTTTAGCGCCTACACTCTATTGAACTTTATACTGAGGTACCGACGGCTTGCATAAAGCAACTTGGAAGAAAGACTATATTCGTTATCAAGAATACAAATAATTGTTTTAAATATAGAAAATAATTTCTCCGTCGAGCCGGATTCGAACCAGCGACCTATGGATTTCTGTTTCATCATCTACAGTCCACCGCTCTGCCAACTGAGCTATCGACGGTTCGTTTAGCAATGGAGAGAAGAAAGTGCATCATTCATTTACAAGTAATAAAATAATTATTTAAGATACAAAAAATATTTTCCCATTCGAAGAATCCTTAGCGCCTACACTCTATTGAACTTTATACTGAGGTACCGATGGCTTGCATAAAGCAACTTGGAAGAAAGACTATATTCGTTATCAAGAATACAAATAATTGTTTTAAATATAGAAAATAATTTCTCCGTCGAGCCGGATTCGAATCAGCGACCTATGGATTTCTGTTTCATCATCTACAGTCCACCGCTCTGCCAACTGAGCTATCGACGGTTCGTTTAGCAATGGAGAGAAGAAAGTGCATCATTCATTTACAAGTAATAAAATAATTATTTAAGATACAAAAAATATTTTCCCATTCTAAAAATCCTCCTCAGTGTTTTAGCGCCTACACTCTATTGAACGTTATACTGAGGTACCGACGGCTTGCATAAAGCAACTTGGAAGAAAGACTATATTCGTTATCAAGAATACAAATAATTGTTTTAAATATAGAAAATAATTTCTCCGTCGAGCCGGATTCGAACCAGCGACCTATGGATTTCTGTTTCATCATCTACAGTCCACCGCTCTGCCAACTGAGCTATCGACGGTTCGTTTAGCAATGGAGAGAAGAAAGTGCATCATTCATTTACAAGTAATAAAATAATTATTTAAGATACAAAAAATATTTTCCCATTCTAAAAATCCTCCTCAGTGTTTTAGCGCCTACACTCTATTGAACTTTATACTGAGGTACCGACGGCTTGCATAAAGCAACTTGGAAGAAAGACTATATTCGTTATCAAGAATACAAATAATTGTTTTAAATATAGAAAATAATTTCTCCGTCGAGCCGGATTCGAACCAGCGACCTATGGATTTCTGTTTCATCATCTACAGTCCACCGCTCTGCCAACTGAGCTATCGACGGTTCGTTTAGCAATGGAGAGAAGAAAGTGCAGCATTCATTTACAAGTAATAAAATAATTATTTAAAATACAAAAAATATTTTCCCATTCGAAGAATCCTTCTCAGTGTTTTAGCGCCTACACTCTATTGAACGTTATACTGAGGTACCGACGGCTTGCATAAAGCAACTTGGAAGAAAGACTATATTCGTTATCAAGAATACAAATAATTGTTTTAAATATAGAAAATAATTTCTCCGTCGAGCCGGATTCGAAATAGCGACCTATGGATTTCTGTTTCATCATCTACAGTCCACCGCTCTGCCAACTGAGCTATCGACGGTTCGTTTAGCAATTAAGAGAAGAAACAGCATCATTCATTTACAAGTAATAAAATAATTATTTAAGATACAAAAAATATTTTCCCATTCTAAAAATCCTCCTCAGTGTTTTAGCGCCTACACTCTATTGAACGTTATACTGAGGTACCGACGGCTTGCATAAAGCAACTTGGAAGAAAGACTATATTCCTTATCAAGAATACAAATAATTGTTTTAAATATAGAAAATAATTTCTCCGTCGAGCCGGATTCGAACCAGCGACCTATGGATTTCTGTTTCATCATCTTCAGTCCACCGCTCTGCCAACTGAGTTATCGACGGTTCGTTTAGCAATGGAGAGAAGAAAGTGCATCATTCATTTACAAGTAATAAAATAATTATTTAAGATACAAAAAATATTTTCCCATTCTAAAAATCCTCCTCAGTGTTTTAGCGCCTACACTCTATTGAACGTTATACTGAGGTACCGACGGCTTGCATAAAGCAACTTGGAAGAAAGACTATATTCGTTATCAAGAATACAAATAATTGTTTTAAATATAGAAAATAATTTCTCCGTCGAGCCGGATTCGAACCAGCGACCTATGGATTTCTCTTTCATCATCTACAGTCCACCGCTCTGCCAACTGAGCTATCGACGCCTCGCGTAGTAATGGAGAGAAGAAAGTGTATCATTCATTTACAAGTAATAAAATAATTATTTAAGATACAAAAAATATTTTCCCATTCTAAAAATCCTCCTCAGTGTTTTAGCGCCTACACTCTATTGAACGTTATACTGAGGTACCGACGGCTTGCATAAAGCAACTTGGAAGAAAGACTATATTCGTGATCAAGAATACAAATAATTGTTTTAAATATAGAAAATAATTTCTCCGCCGAGCCGGATTCGAACCAGCGACCTATGGATTTCTGTTTCATCATCTACAGTCCACCGCTCTGCCAACTGAGCTATCGACGGTTCGTTTAGCATTGGAGAGAAGAAAGTTCATCATTCATTTACAAGTAATAAAATAATTATTTAAGATACAAAAAATATTTTCCCATTCTAAAAATCCTCCTCAGTGTTTTAGCGCCTACACTCTATTGAACGTTATACTGAGGTACCGACGGCTTGCATAAAGTAACTTGGAAGAAAGACTATATTCGTTATCAAGAATACAAATAATTGTTTTAAATATAGAAAATAATTTTTCCGTCGAGCCGGACTCGAACCAGCGACCTATGGATTTCTGCTTTACCAACTACAGTCCACCGCTCTGCCAACTGAGCTATCGACGCCTCGCGTAGCAATGGAGAGAAGAAAGTGTATCATTCATTTACAAGTAATAAAATAATTATTTAAGATACAAAAAATATTTTCCCATTCGAAAAATCCTCCTCAGTGTTTTAGCGCCTACACTCTATTGAACGTTATACTGAGGTACCGACGGCTTGCATAAAGCAACTTGGAAGAAAGACTATATTCGTTATCAAGAATACAAATAATTGTTTTAAATATAGAAAATAATTTCTCCGTCGAGCCGGATTCGAACCAGCGACCTATTGATTTCTCTTTCATCATCTACAGTCCACCGCTCTGCCAACTGAGCTATCGACGCCTCGCGTAGCAATGGAGAGAAGAAAGTGTATCATTCATTTACAAGTAATAAAATAATTATTTAAGATACAAAAAATATTTTCCCATTCGAAGAATCCTTCTCAGTGTTTTAGCGCCTACACTCTATTGAACTTTATACTGAGGTACCGACGGCTTGCATAAAGCAACTTGGAAGAAAGACTATATTCGTGATCAAGAATACAAATAATTGTTTTAAATATAGAAAATAATTTTTCCGTCGAGCCGGACTCGAACCAGCGACTTATGGATTTCTGATTTACCAACTACAGTCCACCGCTCTGCCAACTGAGCTATCGACGCCTCGCGTAGCAATGGAGAGAAGAAAGTGTATCATTCATTTACAAGTAATAAAATAATTATTTAAGATACAAAAAATATTTTCCCATTCGAAAAATCCTCCTCAGTGTTTTAGCGCCTACACTCTATTGAACTTTATACTGAGGTACCGACGGCTTGCATAAAGCAACTTGGAAGAAAGACTATATTCGTTATCAAGAATACAAATAATTGTTTTAAATATAGAAAATAATTTCTCCGTCGAGCCGGATTCGAAATAGCGACCTATGGATTTCTGTTTCATCATCTACAGTCCACCGCTCTGCCAACTGAGCTATCGACGGTTCGTTTAGCAATTAAGAGAAGAAACAGCATCATTCATTTACAAGTAATAAAATAATTATTTAAGATACAAAAAATATTTTCCCATTCTAAAAATCCTCCTCAGTGTTTTAGCGCCTACACTCTATTGAACGTTATACTGAGGTACCGACGGCTTGCATAAAGCAACTTGGAAGAAAGACTATATTCGTTATCAAGAATACAAATAATTGTTTTAAATATAGAAAATAATTTCTCCGTCGAGCCGGATTCGAACCAGCGACCTATGGATTTCTGTTTCATCATCTACAGTCCACCGCTCTGCCAACTGAGCTATCGACGGTTCGTTTAGCAATGGAGAGAAGAAAGTGCATCATTCATTTACAAGTAATAAAATAATTATTTAAGATACAAAAAATATTTTCCCATTCGAAGAATCCTTCTCAGTGTTTTAGCGCCTACACTCTATTGAACTTTATACTGAGGTACCGACGGCTTGCATAAAGCAACTTGGAAGAAAGACTATATTCGTTATCAAGAATACAAATAATTGTTTTAAATATAGAAAATAATTTCTCCGTCGAGCCGGATTCGAACCAGCGACCTATGGATTTCTGTTTCATCATCTACAGTCCACCGCTCTGCCAACTGAGCTATCGACGGTTCGTTTAGCAATGGAGAGAAGAAAGTGCATCATTCATTTACAAGTAATAAAATAATTATTTAAGATACAAAAAATATTTTCCCATTCTAAAAATCCTCCTCAGTGTTTTAGCGCCTACACTCTATTGAACGTTATACTGAGGTACCGACGGCTTGCATAAAGCAACTTGGAAGAAAGACTATATTCGTTATCAAGAATACAAATAATTGTTTTAAATATAGAAAATAATTTCTCCGTCGAGCCGGATTCGAACCAGCGACCTATGGATTTCTGTTTCATCATCTACAGTCCACCGCTCTGCCAACTGAGCTATCGACGGTTCGTTTAGCAATGGAGAGAAGAAAGTGCATCATTCATTTACAAGTAATAAAATAATTATTTAAGATACAAAAAATATTTTCCCATTCTAAAAATCCTCCTCAGTGTTTTAGCGCCTACACTCTATTGAACTTTATACTGAGGTACCGACGGCTTGCATAAAGCAACTTGGAAGAAAGACTATATTCGTTATCAAGAATACAAATAATTGTTTTAAATATAGAAAATAATTTCTCCGTCGAGCCGGATTCGAACCAGCGACCTATGGATTTCTGTTTCATCATCTACAGTCCACCGCTCTGCCAACTGAGCTATCGACGGTTCGTTTAGCAATGGAGAGAAGAAAGTGCAGCATTCATTTACAAGTAATAAAATAATTATTTAAGATACAAAAAATATTTTCCCATTCTAAAAATCCTCCTCAGTGTTTTAGCGCCTACACTCTATTGAACTTTATACTGAGGTACCGACGGCTTGCATAAAGCAACTTGGAAGAAAGACTATATTCGTGATCAAGAATACAAATAATTGTTTTAAATATAGAAAATAATTTCTCCGTCGAGCCGGATTCGAACCAGCGACCTATGGATTTCTCTTTCATCATCTACAGTCCACCGCTCTGCCAACTGAGCTATCGACGCCTCGCGTAGCAATGGAGAGAAGAAAGTGTATCATTCATTTACAAGTAATAAAATAATTATTTAAGATACAAAAAATATTTTCCCATTCGAAGAATCCTCCTCAGTGTTTTAGCGCCTACACTCTATTGAACTTTATACTGAGGTACCGACGGCTTGCATAAAGCAACTTGGAAGAAAGACTATATTCGTGATCAAGAATACAAATAATTGTTTTAAATATAGAAAATAATTTCTCCGTCGAGCCGGATTCGAACCAGCGACCTATGGATTTCTGTTTCATCATCTACAGTCCACCGCTCTGCCAACTGAGCTATCGACGGTTCGTTTAGCAATGGAGAGAAGAAAGTTCATCATTCATTTACAAGTAATAAAATAATTATTTAAGATACAAAAAATATTTTCCCATTCTAAAAATCCTCCTCAGTGCTTTAGCGCCTACACTCTATTGAACGTTATACTGAGGTACCGACGGCTTGCATAAAGCAACTTGGAAGAAAGACTATATTCGTTATCAAGAATAAGATAAGATAAGATAAAATTTATTAACAAACAAAATACACATACATAACAGTAAGCAAAATGAAAAAAAGTAAAGTTAAAAAAAAAAAAACTTACAAATTATAAAACATAAATTACAAACTTCATAACAAAACATTAAGAAAATCTTAACTATAGTTCAACACGAGTTAGTATTAAATTCAACACTAAAGAGCGCCAAAGGCACTGTCCGCAGTGTTTTTTAATTGAATTAGTATGGAGTACAAACACAAATATGTATTAACAGAAATATTTACAAATTAATTTTACACAATTAGTACCAATTTTACACAGAACAATTATTGGACTGTTTGACTCCAGAAAAAAAAAACACAATAACTCGCATTGAAACATTCAATAGTATAAAAATTACAATACAAAATCCCCCCCGGTTGGCAAGTCAGTATATTTTATCAGCTAAAAGTTAATTGTTGATAGAATGTCATTATTTTGTATATATTCATTGACCCCTTGTTTATATTTTTTAAAGTTCTTCTCATTCCTAACATCTTCCGTTAGTTCATTAAACAGCCGCGGTGCCAAGTAAAAGAATTGTTTTTTAATAATCGTTTTATTTGGTTTTATAACTTTATATTGTTTACCTGAAATTCGAGTATTATATTGTTTTTCATTAATTTCAAACCAGTTATTGTTGTTATGCAAAAAATACAATATTCTCTGTGCATATATTTCTCTGATATTATAGATTTTCTCTGACTTTTGTAAAATAGTATCGTTTTTATTAAGTTCTTGTTTAGCTCCATAAATTATTTTCAAAATTTTTGCATAAGTTCTATTTAAATTGGTAAGATTTGTTTCATAATCGCCTCCCCATGCACAAATACCATACGTAATTATTGAGTTAATCCAAGCATAAAATAAACATCTAAGAAACTTTTTCCCAACTATATTTCTCAATAGATAGAGCCAATGTATTCTACCTCTTAATTTTTTCACAAGTTTATCAGTATGGCATTTCCATTTTAAATTTTCACTAAAAGTTATACCTAAATAATTTATATTTTCGACTCTTTCTATGGTAGGGCAATTACAGTTATTTGTGCAGTCACATGTTGGTTCGTGATATTTTATGCCTAAATCAATTTTATTAATTCCATTCTTTTTTAAATCAAACTTTATGTATTTTGTTTTATTTATATTAAGAGATAACATATTGTCAGTTAACCATTTATTTATAGCAGTTAAATCAAGTTCCATTTGGTTTTTTATATCATTAATGCTCTTTGCAGAATATGTTAATGCTGTATCATCTGCATATAGAGTAATTGTACCGTATAATTTAATGTATGACATGTCATTAATATATATTAAAAAAAGTAATGGACCTAAAATTGATCCCTGAGGGACTCCCGTTTTTGTTGTTTTATATTTGCTTATACAGTTATTTAGTTTTGTTGCTTGTTTTCTGTCCGTGAGATAGGATAATATCCATTTGTAAGGTATTCCTCTTATTCCAACATTGTATAACTTTTTTATCAAAATCTTTATGCTTACACTGTCAAATGCTTTACGTAAATCCAAGAATACTGCTGAAGTTTCATAGTTTTCGTTAATGTTCGCATAAATTTCACCTGCTAATTTTAATACAGCTTTTTCAGTATTTCTGTTTTGCCTAAATCCGTATTGTGCGTTATGGAAAAAATCATATTTTTCTAAGAAATTCATCAACTGAGAGCTATAACATTTTTCCAATAATTTTGAGAATATTGGTAGAACTGAGATAGGTCTGAAATTATTACAGTCATCTTTAGCACCTGATTTGTGTATCGGTGTAATTATTGCTTTTTTTAGATCATCTATGAATTCCCCTCTTTGTAGACTAATGTTGATGATTTTTGTCACAATTTCTATATGATAATTAGCAATTATCTTAAGTGCATTACTTGTAATTCCGTCATGTCCCGGTGTTTTGTCATTATGCATATTATCAATAATATTTTTAACCCTACTTATTTCCATTGGGTAAATATACATAGAATTTGTTTGGTGTGTTATGTTATTATCATAGTTTGATGCTTTATCGCCGTTTATTTCCACACAACAATTTATAAAAAAGTCATTAAATTTTTCAACTAGTTCATTGCTATTATCTGCATCGATGGAATTCTTATTCTTAATCCCTGTAATATCTTTAATAATATTCCATTGTTTTCTTCCATCTTTTCCAGCATGGACAAATTTTTTATGAAAAAAATCCTCTTTTTCTTTTTTAATCAACTTTTTTAATTGTTTATTGTATTCTTTATAATTAGTTTTATATTCCTTATTATAAGGAAATTGTTTTGTTTTTTTATATAATTTTTCTTTTTTATTGATCATATTTACCTACTCTTGTGTAATCCATTGTTTTTTTAATTTATTAGCTTTTTTTATCTTCTTGTTTTTTTCCATGAATTCCTTAATTTTACTGATAAAAGTGTTATAAATCTCATTTATCTCCATGTTTTCATCTATTAAGCTAGAGAAATTAATTTCTTTAACATCCTGTTCAAAAGTTCTATAATCGATGCATGTTTTAATTATTTGCTCGCTACTCCGATTACGTTTCAAATGTTTTTCTAATAATTTTTTGTTATCAATTTTTACTAGTAATGCATAGTGATCGGTTATTGTTGTTTTATGTACTGCAGCTGTTACGGCTCTATCTATTCTGTAATTACATTTATAAAAGACATGATCAATACAGGATGAGCTTAGGTCATTACACCTAGTTGGTATATCAACATATTGCTTGAAACCCATAGTGTACATAGTATTAATATAATCATTTGTTGTCGTGTTATTCTGTAAAGTATCAATGTTTATGTCACCAATATACAAAATGTTTTTACATACAATTCCTTTTACCTTTTGTTCAAGTTCTAATATATAATCATTTATACTACATTCAATAGCCCTGTAAATAAAAACTATAAAAAAATCAAGTTCCTTATTATACAAGTATAATGCCTCAGCAGTATTCATTAAAATACTCTGATCAGAAAAGTAGTATTTCTCTTTAATGTAAGCTATGACTCCCCCTGATCTATTTCTTTCTCTTGTATTATAAAGTTTGTTATACCCCTTAAGATTATAATTATCAATTTCACATTCCTTAATCCATATTTCACTTAATAACAAAATATCTATATCCATATTTTCAATTGTTATCAAGAGTTCATCTAAATTTTGCCTTATGCTCCTTATGTTCAGATGATAAATGTTTAATACCGCTGTATTGTCTTTTATAAGAAATGTCTCTGCTTCGTCCACGTTATTTAGTTCAGTGATTTTTTCAATTGAATCATAATCCATGAACACCCGTTTACCTCTCTTAATATCGTGGTCTTCCATCGCACAAAAACTGGTTTGAATTATTTCTCAATTTATCCAAGTCCTCTTTCCTCCTTACCTGTGTTACTCTATCATTCTCACTTTTTCGAAGAAAGACCTTTCCTCCTTTCATCCAAACAAATTTATAATCATTTTCGCTCTTGAATTTTCTGGCTATAAAATGTAATTCCTTAACCTTTCTTGTAACATGTTCATTGATAAAAATCTTTTGTTCTTCAAATTTATTGTTAATCATGGTCGTGGTTAAATTTTTATTATCTTTGGTAGCTCTGAGCCACGTATTACGTGTGAGAATATCCTTAAATCTCACTATAATAGGTTTTATTCTATTTTTACTTTGCGTTGGAACTCGGTGCATGTTAATTATTTCACCTTTTTCTTCTAGATGCAACTCAGTAGCCATCTTTCCAATTATATCATTCAGATTCTCTCCTTTTTCCTCAGGATAGTTGTTAATTTCAATGTTGTTTTCTTTCGATCGAAGTTCGATTGCATCTTCCCGTTCGATGCTTTCTATCTTATCGTTCAATGTTCTATTTTCCAGCACCAATTTTCTATTTTCTTCTCTAACTTGTTTTATTTCATCGACTATACCGATAAGTTTACTGTTCATTTCTTCAGACGATTTATTGCAGAAATCCAGGGATTTTTTTAGTTCACCAATTTCTTCTTTAATAGGCTTCAGTTCTCGTAAAAATTGCCCTTCGAAACTACGGAAACAACTCTTGATTTCATCTCTAATCATTTCTATAGTTAAAGGAGTTTCAGCATTTGTGTCAGCACTAGCTGCCTTAAAATCTGATGTCATTTTAATATGTATGACTTTGTTTGAATTTTTGTTTACTTTATTTATACTGCGGAGCGTTTTTTGAAAAATGCCACACTCTATCATAAAAATTTCAATCCGCTAACCTTAATTCTTGGATTGATAATTGATTTCACACTAATGCATGCTTGAGCCCTTGAACAAAGTGTAAAACTTTGTGACAGAACTTTCCATAACAGTTTTTACTGTATGCCAATGTAGAAGAGGTAACAAAATCACATGAAGTTTTAGTCAAAATATTAAATCACTATTTTGAATAAAATGATCAATTCAGTTTCTCAAGAAATTGAGACAGGATTTGATGAGATATATTTATCATTGATCTGTCCAATATTATGTAGATCGGTTATATAAAGCGAAAAAGAAAATATTACACTTATAAATAAAATGTATAGCACGAAGTAAGAGGAATTGTTTTGTGAATTGCGACTACTTTTTAATGACGCTAAATGAATACTAGCCCAATTTAAAAAGTTTTCTTGGTTAAATTAAAGAGCGGAATTTGAAAGAAATGTGTTTTTTAATATAACTTTCTTGCTTCATTGTTTTTTGACTATTTCAATCAGGTCAGTCATTTTATAGTAGATAACTTTTGTGTCTCAACTTCAATATTGCTTTATTGTTCTTAACATTAAAACCATTTTATTATCACTTCCTGTTAACCAATATGTATTTTATACCGTACTGAGGAAATTCATGTTCAAAAAACTCGACCCCACCAAACGAAATGCTGAAATGCCGCCCCTGCTAGAGCTTGTCCACTGTTGTGACTCGAAACTTGTTGAAATTCAGAGAAAGAGCAGGAGAATCAATATGTAATGTCTATAAGGTGAGTTGTAGACAGTTTACAAAGCTTGAAATTTAGATGACATTGATGATAGGAATAAATTCTTTGGTTTTTGATAATTTCCAACTGACTAGCTATTAGGATCAGATATTTATCAAATGTCTCTATCGGTTTTTAGATTTCTGTGACATTTTATGTTCGCAGTAGATATTCGTCCGGATCTCCCGCCGTACAGGAGCAGTGGTCATTTGACTTTGTTTTAAATTGTACTTAGGAACCGTCCACAAATGATGTCACGCTTTGAGGGGAGGGGGTTTCTAAAAATTATGGGAGTTTGTGACAAGGGGGATGGATGAGAAAACAAGAAGTGTGGCATCATGCATTTTTTAAAATAACAACATGCTTTTGGAAAAACAACTTGACATGAGGAAAAAAAAAGGGGGGGGGGGAGTGACACTTTGTGACAAAGGGGAAGTTGGTCAAATTTATATTTAAAAAAATTGAGGTGTTAGTAGAGAGAGCCTCGCATATGCTAGTCAGCGATCCGACTTAGAGAGACATACCCTCGTCGAGTTTCTTGGTAATTTATGTAAAACGAGCTGGGGATGTGTGCATCACATGACTTCCTTTTACTCCAATTTAATGTCATTTTCTTATTATTGGCAGTTTTAATATGATTCAATAGTTTACTCTCTAAATATCACCAACAGTGGCCAAATTGAAACCAGATTTAAAAAAAAAAAAAAAAAAAATCGCGAAATTTGTCACCAAGTTGGCGACAAAACTTGGCGACCAAAAAGATTGGCGATATGTCGCCAAGTGTCCGCCAAATTATAACACCACTTGAGTTTACATCGAAATTAACAATGATCCCCCCCAAAAAGGGGCAAAAAAAACCCTTTGGAGCATCCGAATGCAACCACAAAGGAAGGTGCACAATGCACAACTAGATCCCACTAGGAGTCTACGTACCAAATTTCAACTTTCTAGGACATTCCGTTCTTGTGAGTTATGTGACATACATACACACATACGCACATACATACGTACATACAGACTTCACGAGAAAACTCGTTGTAATTAACTCGGGGGTCGTCAAAATGGATATTTCAGGTGTCTGTACGTTCCTAGGCACATATCCACGTGTGGTCGGGTTGAAAAAAAAACCCAACATTCATTTGGGGGTGAGCAAAATGGAAATTAAGGCCGATTTTTGGGTGAAAATTTTTTTGCGAATACAATACTTCCTTTTTTGTAAAAGGAAGTAAAAATATTAAATGTAGATTAAAATATTACAGACACAATGGTATAGGGTTCTCCAAGCAGAATTGAGCAAATCGTAGGGTTGTCGCGATTCGAATATTCAATTATTGAGTAATATTTTATATTTTCTGCCGATATCTTCAAATTTTGCAGGACTCGGCAAATTTTCTGCAGATTTTTAAAATTAGAAATAGATCTTCTTTTTCACTTATTCGGTTCAAAACTTGATATTTTCGCAGGAAAAAGATTATGCGAACTTATACAAAATTCTGCAAAAATTTTGCAGATCTCTGCAAAAATTCGTCTTTAGTTTGAAGATACTTGCAGAAAATCGGCAGAAATACTTAATTACTGAAGCTTCCAATCGCGACAGTCCAATGATTTGCCCACTTTTGTTCAGACAACCCTATACCATCGTGTTTGTAATATCTGTACCTCAGAGCCAGAAGAACGTAAGTCACATTATGACAATTTTACAGTAGAGAAGAAAAATTTTTTTCGGGCGCAGGTAAAGGCGCTCTCTTTTAACCCTGGAAAAAATTAAAAAGGATTTTTTATAAGAAATTTCGTTCACATGGCTCGATGCGGAATTGGCATCCTCATACAATGCACTAATAAACAAACGAGCTGATCTGTGCATCACATGACTTCCTTTTACTCCAATTTAATGTCATTTCCCGATTACTGGCAATGTTAATGTGATTCAACAGTTTACTCTCTAAATATCATCGACAGTGGCTAAATTGAAACAGATTTAAAAAAAAAAAATCGCCAAATTTGTCGCCAGGTTGGCAACAAAACTTGGCGACCAAAAGACTGGCGATATATCGCCAAGTGTCCGTCAAATTATAACACCACTTGAGTTTACACCGAAATTAACAATGATTTCCTCCCAAATAAGGGCAAAAGACCCTTTTAGAAACACCCGAATGCAACCAAAAAGGTAAGTGCACAACTGGATCTCACTAGGAGTCTACGTACCAAATTTCAACTTTTTAGGACTTACCGCTCTTGACTTATGCGACATACATACGCACATCTGCACATACATACGCACATACAGACGTCACGAGAAAATTCGTTGTAATTAACTCGGGAACCGTCATTATGGATATTTCGCGTGTCTATACGTTCTTAGGCACTTATCCACGTGTGGTCAAGTCGGAAAAAAAACCTCACTATTTATTCGGGGGTGAGTAAAATGGAAATTAAGGTCGATTTTTGAGTGAAATTTTTTTCGCGAATACAATACTTCCTTTTTTGTAAAAGGAAGTAAAAATCGCAATTTTTGATCTTATGTCATTCTGGCTCTGAGGTACAGATATTTTTATCTGCATTTTATGTGTAACTAAGGATGAAACTCGTTCAGGGTAGCTCAATCTAAGTCGGATCTTAGACTATAATTTATGGTGATTTCATGCCAAACCAAATTTTCAAAAAAGTAATATTTCATGAGAAAAAATGAATCAACAAATATTAATTAGTGATCTGTCATTTCCCCATTTTGGTGTGGGGATATTCTTAAACTAACCTATTATTACACTTTGGGCAGTTCACTCGTCCGTGAGAACCGATTGCAGATGAAAATCCCTGATTCTTTCCGTGGAACGTTTCGGGATTGCGCAGGTTTTCACCTATTTCCCATAAAATTAAGTATGTTTGCAAAAAAGTTTCCTGAACTGCTACAAGTTGAACGAATGCAGACTTTTTACTGTTGTGAAAAATATTTTTAGCTACCAGTTTAAAGATTGAGTGATCTTGTTTCTTAAGTGTATCGGCTTCTGTTCGATTACGGCCCGTCCATATTAACTAAACTCCCATTGAGAGTGAATAAGTCATTGGATAGCTGCAGCTTTACAAGGCAAGAATTGCAGGCAAGGGCGTTGTTTGGTTTTTACTTGCGATTCTGTCCTAGCTTTGGCCATGGTTGCATCAATGCTTCTGGTTCTTTCTTGGTAAATCATAAAGTTCTAATCATTTACAATAAACCTACCCTATTTTTCTCGAAGATTCCCGAGGCATGTCTGGTTTTAACCAGGGAGATTTCCAAATTCTGCAGAAACTTTGAAGGATAATTTCAGAAAGGTTACTTAGATTTTGCGGTAAACGTTCCTGTATTTTGCAAAATATGTTACAGGCAGTAATTGGGCACATCAGCTGCCCATTGTTTTCCAGAAAAGTTTCTGAATTGTTTTTACTGAGTATTATCGAGTTTGTGCAATATCCCCATCATGCTATATTTCAATTTTCAGGAAAATCGTTTCTCCGGAAATCTATCGCAACTATTTTCTAAGTCATAGAGGCAAGGAAACGAATAGAGGAAACGAAAAGTGTGGTTCAAGGGTTCTGAAAATATTTTACTGTGTCATAGAGAAGCTTTGTTCAACTTCAATTTGAAATTTTTTTCCTCTTCAAAAGCAGGAGGAAAGGTTGAAATATATTTTGAAGAGACGGAATGCTCCACAGTCAGTGGTGTAGTATTTTATGGATTTGAGGGGGAGGATCATACCCCCTCATCGACGGGACAAAAGAACAAAGACAACGCGTTATCGGATCTGTTTATAATTTACAAAACCAATTTTTTTCTTCATTATTTGTCCTTTTTGAAAAAGAAATTAAGACAAATTTCAGCAATGAAGTTTTTTGGCAAAACCAGCAACCGGAAATATATGAGCCTTCAATTTGCTCTTTTTTTACTTACTGTCTCAGATAATTAGTTTTTTAAAAATAAAATGTAGATGAGCGATTTAAAAATTATGTGGTTATTTGAAGTGAAAAAAAATCAAACAATAGTTTAGCTTAAATATAGTCAATCATCGCCTTTTCTTCTCCTGAATATCGAACAATTTTTCCTCAAATTATAAGAGGGCAAATCAGTTGACTGTAATAGTCTTTCAACATAAAAATTACTTGAAATTCCAAAATTAAACTGATCACTTTTTGATTTAATGCCTCTAAACTTCAAAATGCATTTAATCACATTTTGGGGGAATAAAATGCTCTTTCACAAGCTGCAATATGAAGACTGTAAAAACTCATGTGTTTTACAGGAAAGGTTGCTTGCACCGTGGTTGACGTCAACTAGCGGCGAAACTCACAAAGTGCTATTTCTGACAAGTACTGTAAGTTTTGCAGTACAAAAAAAAAAAAAAAAAAAAAAAAAAAAAAATAAATAAATAAATAAAATAAAATAAATAAATAAATAAATAAATAAATAAACGTACTCTAGTTTCACCTCGATTACATGTAGTAATATTATTTTATTAGTACAAATTTTCATGAAATAGTTGACAGCCAGAAAAGAGAAAGTTCATCCAGATCGAGGGTGGTAGTCGAACCCACTACCTCAAGTGTACCAAGCCATCCCTCATACCGCTCGGCCACTGAGGCCTCTCCATGGCAGATGACGCCATCAATACGTACTTACGTGTTGCCGTTGCCGTTCGGCTCCGCAGAAATTTGCGAGAGGGTTGCTTTTTGGTTACATGGCTTACGTGAAAGGAAAAACTCCGAATTATCTGATTCCAGAGAAGATTACATTACAGCAGCGGAAGGGGGTGCACAGGGGGGGGGAGAGAAGGGACTCCTGTTGGCTCGGGCCTGAGTCTGAAGGGGGCCCAATATTTTTAAAATGAGGGGTGAAATATTGGGGTAAACAACATGGAGGGGGGCCTCAAAGTTTCTATACCGCCCCCTGCATTACAGATTACAGTTGCTCTGATTCCAAAAATACCGCAAAAAGTTAAAAACTACAGCATATTTTTAGTGTAGATAAGCTTGATTAATCACAGTTATGTGAACTTGAGCTATGTTATTTCTGTGCTGCAATGAACTTATCACGTAAAAATGATTCACCAGTAAAGTGCAAAAAATCAAAAAGTCATGATTTATTCCAGTGACTCTTAACATTTTTTTCGCGACGATGTACTTTTTCATACTTAATTTAAAAATTAGACAGCTTTTTTACTCTATAAAAAAGTAAAAGAATTTCACTTGATTTATTAGTTAGTAAATTGTCTCCAAAGATAATGTCGAAAAATTTAAACATTGTCCTTCATAACCGTTTGTACCTTACGCTTCGCCTTCAAAGTTTTTCAAATTAAATTTTCCCAACTTAACTGGAGCATTAAAAGAAAAAAAAATAACATATTAAAAAATTAAAATTAGACTTAGTGTTCCCCTTGATGAAAATTTAAAAAATTGAATACGTAAACAACTTTCTGTTGCAGTCTAATAGCAACAGTAGACACCAATTATTCTCAATCCTCTCACACTATTTCGAAAAATGAAATAATATTCACGGGTTTCCTGAAAACTGATAAAAATAGTAAGCGAATAGAATTTTATTTTCGAAATAACAATACTTTTACTTTCGAGAAAGATCATAATATTCAAATAAAAGATGTTTCAAGACAAGTTGCTAACATTTTCTTCAAACATTAAATCATAAAACAATGAAATATGATGATATGGCTTCCACAAAAGATACGAAGTTTATCAGAGAAACATATAATAACCAGATATTAACAATCGATACATGCTTTAATCTCGGGGAAAGAAAGTCGAAAATAAAACACAACGTTTCGTGTCCAAAAGCTATAATAAGAAACGGGCCCGAGTTTTGATAGCTCTAAAAGTAATCTTCAATCGAGTTCCTTCATTTCCGCATGCAATGAAAAAGCCTTTAGAAACTAAGGGAAAGAGGGTTTGCGTTTTATTATAGCATTTTCACCCTCAGCGTTGTTTCATTTTATGGGCATTCTATTTCTCTTTCGTTATCAAAAACTTTTGTACTTTATATGGAGTAAATAGTTTGGCTAAATAAAGAGATTAAGATCGTCCCTAAAAGTTTGAAATATAGTATTGGAAGAATGTCTGATTTTTAAACTAAAAATACAGTACGACATTAAAGTGTAATTGTAGATAGAAGGGCTTGTCCTTCTGAAATGGAGGGAATCAGTTTCGTAAATATACTCTTCGACATAAAAATTAATCCTGTGTCACTCAACATTTCGAAATAATAATAATAATAATAAATTAAAAAATTAAACGACCCACCCTATTGTACATGCCATCCATGAATAATGTAAAATGGCACTTTGACTCGTATCAAAACAAGATACCATAGCATAAATAAACTAAAACATGATTGCTCCAACTGCATTTAAATCTATAGCAATACTACCGGCGCTAGTATCAGTATCGTTATGAGCTGAAGAAAGAAAAGAGAAAAAACAACTGCAAGTGGAGAGGGGGGGGGGGAGAATAAGAAAAACGCTCAGTTTTTTATATTCATCAATTTTTTTTAAATTTTCAAGTACGATTATGAAGCATTAAGAATGTTTGAAATTGATATTAAGACATTCAATTGGTAATAAATCAGAAACCAAACCAGAAAATATATTACAGCAGAACGCCAGAACTTCGATTATCCAATCCTCTTTTAACCGAAGCCTCGTTTAATCGGAATCGGTCTTCTTCAATTTTATTTTTCTTTAAGCCAAAGATCGCCGGAGGCAGCCCTTTTGATTGTAAAAACCGAATTAGTTTTGTGTTTGTATCACGTCACCCCCTCCCCAAGCCCACCGGTAAATTTCTTGAATACTAAATAATTCTTGTTTTGAAGTGTTGTTCAATTCTAAAACGTTCGAAGTGAAAGTAAAGAATTGCTGTTGCATTAAGTAATTACTTTTTAAGCAATCATGTTTTAAAAAAAAAAAAAAACAAGAAATAAAGTTAACTACATTATAAATAAAATAATATCGATTTACGTTTGCTATATTATGTCTTATAAAATTTACACTGCATTTTTTGGCTTGTGTGATTGAAACTGAATAACTTTATTGCTTATAATTGTGTTAATATAGTTAAACGTTTCATTTTTAGTAGTTATTTTACAAATGTGCACGTGTTTAAATGAAGAGTTACAATTTCAACGGTTTGTTGACAGCCATTTTAAGGAACCTTCTAGTTAGAGAGTCCCTTTATGCAGAACTATTGCGGTCCACAGGGCACAGCATCCAGTCTTTAATGTGCCACCAGAAAGACGCGAATGCCAATGGCACGGAATTTTGACGCCCAGTTTCACCCTAGACTAAGATACTTGGACTCTTTTCGATGTAAGTTGAGCCCTACTGATTTCATTTTGCCGAGAGTACTCAAGGCCAAACGAATACTCTAAAGATCTTTTACGTGCCACATAATCATATTACATGGGCGTTGACTATGTTTTGTATTACAAAAATCCAGTGACTGGTCGCTTGGACCACATTTCAGAACCCGGGTTCAAAGGGGAGACCAATGCCTTAATACCATGCACCCCAGATGAAGCCAGAACAATATCAATTTGCCAATTATTCATGCCGATATTTATCATTAAAGTAAAAACTTATTTCCTAGTGATTTTGTTTTTCAATTCAAAATAAGTGTCCCATTCATTATTATCAGTGACTCATTCAACCTCATGGATGGAACGAGTGGACTTCTTAGACGTTTTTATTATCGCTAATTACTGGTATTTTCCTGCAAGTTAAAAAAAAATTATTACTGCTACTAATGTAATGAAATTTTTTTGAGCATTTGAAAAAAAAAAAGAACAATATAAAAAAATAGAGAAAAGTAAAAAAAAAAAAAAAATCCATCCATTACCACTCTTCTCTATATTAGCTGTTAGTTTCTATTTTAATGACGATAAAATAGTTCATTATAAGTCCAAAAACTAATGGCAGAAAAAGCTTACGCCCTGCTAGTTGCGGCTCTTTTCCTCAGTTAGTGACCCTCAACTAAATCCGCCGATGCTAAAAATGATGTAAAACTTACATCAGCAAGAGGATTTTTCCCTTCCGTGTTGTTAAAAGTGTAAGATAAATGATTAGAAATCAGAAATAGAAAATTAATACCCTTGGTAGACTTAATCATTTGCAGCAGTGGTTGGAAAGAGAAGCATTAAGTATAAAAAAAATATATCACTGGCTTATAAGGGCTGGAAATGAGAAGTAGAATAATCAGAAATTACCACTGTTACCCTTTAGTTCGCTTATGCTTATACAGAACAACTCCAAAAAGTTTTGAATTAATTTTGGGAAACACAAGGGATTTTATTTAATGGATTTTTTTAACCATTAAGAAGCTTTTTCCTGAAGCAAGGGAGCCACTGAAACGCTGGCATTCGTGCAGTTAACAAATTTTGATGTGTCTATGACTCCATGAGAATCATAAAGTTGGGTCGTGGGTAGCCTAGTAGATGGGGCACTGGACTCGGAATGGTTGGGTTCCGGGTTTGGATTCCTTAATATATCGAGTAGGGTCTGTCGGGGTCATCTGGGTATAAAAATGACCTATCTTGAACTATTCAGTCCTGTAATAAATTTATAGGTGCATATTTTTTTTCTTTTTCTTGTTTCAGCTTAGCATTATGACTTTTCAGAAAAGTTTTCCATAAATTACATGTTAATAGGCCCATTTGCACATAAATGGCAAACATAAGTTTCACTATACCCAAATTACCCCACGAATGAGGGAATTTGGGTATAGTAATGGTTAAAGAGCAAAGCAGGGTTTTAATAACAATCTTACTCGATGTTTTCAAACTTAGGTTGAATGTAGGTACAATAGAAATAATGAGATAATATAAATACTAATTGTTATAAGTATTGAGATAGATTTTAGACTGAAAATGCTGCAAAAAGAGCACAATATGACAAGCCGTTAATAGACGGGAAGTAGTTTTTTGTTACAGAACATTTAAGCAAATTTTAACAACCTTCCAATTCATTTTTAACATAGATTACCTTTGGTAGTGAGGATGCATACATGCCTATGTTTGTAGTAAAATAAAATTATTATTTGTCCTTCTGATTGGTAAAATGTAATACCCAAATTACCCCACGTTTTTAAATCTTTAATTACATGAAAATTAATTACGTTATATGTTTCAATTCAATGCCAAATTAAAGTAAACATATGTAATGTCTACATACCTAAACTTGAAAAGCATAGAGTGGCGGGGGAATTAGCGGCACTATTTGGAAATACTATAGTTGTTTTGCATTGCATTGACATCTCCAAAATGTTGAATTTATTTTTCATCAATATCAAAAAGAGTGTTGGCAACAATTTTTTACCATATATTCATGGGTAAGGATGATGTTTATAACTGAATTTTTGTAGTTGTATCAAATGAATAGTTTTCATTTTATTCAATAAAATAGAACTTAAACCCAAATTACCCCGACTACCCAAATTACCCCACTGGATCCTATACATGCGAGGTACGTACTAGTAAAATCCATGGATCTTTAAGTCCTTGGGGTCAGTCGCTACATTTGATGCAGAGTACCACTTTCCTCTTAAGCCCAGTGCCGAAATTGTATAGGCCTCAGTGATCCGCTTACCATGGTTTTCTGGGGCCATTTAAACCCGATAAACCTATTAAACTGGTAGGTGCTTGGATCTTTGAGGTGACAATTCTATAATACAAGCGAAAAAGTAATGTAATAACTTTTATCAAAATACAGACGGGGAAAATGGGATGGGCATATTATGCGAATCGATGAGAGGAAAAAAGTTATTTTGGAGCAAAGTCAAATTGATGTAAGACCGAATGCAAGCTTTAGCTAAAATTAAGAAAAAAAATCATTGCATTGAGAGTTAAGGAGTAAAAACATCCTAGACTAGAGTAAAAATTACCACTTTGTAATATTTTGGGTTTATTTTTTTTATATATTACTAGCTGTACCCGGTGCGCGTTGCTACGCCAACAAAAAATACATCATTATACTGATTTCCATGACAATCGGTTGAACGGGGCAGAAGTTGCTACTCTGCAGTGCCACCTGGTGGCGAGTGGCTGCAATGTGCATATTATGCACCTTCTCCGTGGAAAAATACATATATATAGCAATTTTCATAATAATCGGTCCAGGTAGCAAGTGAAGCCGTGACTATAATCAAATTTTGTACTCACGCAGTTTGCAAGATCAATCAATCGCTAAAAATATCAAATAGAAAAAGTTTTAAATCCCCCCGTTGCATGAAAAGCCATAAAGCAATAAAGAAAGAATTTATTTGTTCAAACTCAAGAAAAATGGCAACAGCTAACTTCTTATCAATGAGATCTTTCATGCGAATTAATTTCTGCAGCCGATAATTTTATTCGTATTTATCCAATGGATTGTGACTTAAATTGGAATAAAAAATGAACTATCGATCAGATTTTTTTCGAACTGGTCTATAAACATTCCCAGTACCAAAAATAACAAACGGTGAAAGTTTCAGTCAAATCTGCCGAGTAGTTTTTGAGTTCATGGATGACATACAGACAAACATTCATTTTTATATATATAGATGCAGCCGCAAGTCAATTTTACGTGCTATATTTATTTCTCAGCAAGGTGTCATAGTGACAACGTTGTTGTAATTTCTTCAGTCATCAAATTTTGGTTCAATATGAGCCTAAAGTTGATTTATTTCTTTTATAGATTTACCCAACACTAAGAAAACGAAGTCAGAATTTTCAGGAAACTTCAAAAGGCCATGGGCGATCCTTACTGTCGCATCACCAAAGAAGAGCATTAAAAACCTTTAATTTCCTTAAGTTAAACACAACTAATATGATACCAGATGAAAGCAAGTATTTGGGGAAAACGAATTTGAATAACTCTTTATTCAACCTCGCCTCAGTTTCCAGCAGTCTTATTTTTCTTATTTCTTTTTTTGATGCACCCTGAAGTCTTCTAGGTCAAAAAACTTTGTAACCAATTAGATAACAAGCGGCGGGAAGCTTTATTTATTTTTATAATTGTTAGAGCAACTTTCGAAATGAATCCAACGCCTCTCGATGGATAAGTAGTAAAATTAATTCCTGCTAAAGTGTGCATCTGGAGGGAATACTTCCTCAAAGCATGACCTCAAAGATGTGTTTGTGACAAGAAGGGTTGAAAAGTCCCAAAATATCTCTAAAAGTGTTTTATGTTGAATGTTTTCGCCAACTTTTGCTTACATACATTGTTTCATTACTGTAAATAAAATTTTAAAAAATCCGAAACGCACGTGGAAAATAATGGGCAGCTGATTTGCATAATTTCTGCCAGTAAGATATCGAATGGCAAAGAATGGGAAAGTTTCTCTCTAAAAGTCAAACCTTCCTGAAATTAGTCTGAAATCTTTCTGGATAATTCGAAAACCTTCGGAATAAAATTCAGTCCTATTTCTGGAATAAATCAGGAACTTTCAGAAATACTTTGGCATCTTTCTGATTTGCCAAGGAGCAATTCTTGAAGCAAATATGGCTTGAATCTAAGGCAGAATATTTTCTTGCTGCGCATAAAAGTTAATATGTAAAATAATTTAGCTGTATCGTTTATAACAACTCTTAGTTTTAGATTAGTGGGTCATTTCTAGTTTTCATTTGTATGCTCTGTTGAGCCAAAATATCATCTATTATAAAATTTGTATCTTAAGACTTGGTTTCAATATGACACGGTACACATTCCTTGATTCACATTATTTCAAAGTCTCGTATAGCACAGTTTCGATACAACACGGTGCATATTGACATAATAAGTCATGATTAATTAGTTTTGAAATTAAGTAAAAGAGTTATTTATAAAAAAGTCTCATATAACACGGTTTCGATACTACACGGAACGAATTAATCGTGTTATACGAGGGATACCCCTGTATGTAGTTTGACATGCTGTTTTAATGCGTGGAGGATCTCCCCACTCCCTAGCAAAATAGAAAACTTTATATTTTCTGGGGTCAAATGAGTAAGCAGTACAACCTCTAGGACAGAGCTAGGACCCTTATAGATCCCTGCTCCATTGATCAGGTATCGTTGATATAAAACTATTCCGATCTATTGAGTGTTTATTTTTTCTAAAGCTGACGACAATTTTATGATATCAAGCTTTGAAGATCATCATTGTTTCTATTTTATTTAAAAAAACCAGGATAAAAAAGTTTTTTTATTCTTTAAAGATCCCAGATAAATCTTGCAGGGAAATCTTTTTCATTACATAGAAAAGGTTTGAAAAAAAAAAAAAAAAAAAAAAAAACATACACACACACAGTAGTTTTGGAGAGTAGAAAAGAGTACTTTGAAGAATTAAAAAACTATTAAAAGGTCTGCATAGCATGTCACAGATAGTGTTTTGAAGGGAAATTATACTTAATTCATTTTCAATTAAAAATTAATCATTTCTGTTTTTTTTTTTTTTTTTTTTTTTTTTGAGGTGGAAAAACAATAAAACACTTTACTCTATTCTTCACTGTTCCATTCTACCCAGAAATACAGTATGAACCCGATTTAACGATTGTCAAGGGACTGGAAAAAGATATCGTTAAATCAAGGATATCGTTAAATCGAAGAGCATAGACATTCAGTGCACTCAAATCCGGACCAGTGAAATACATCATTAAATTGAGGAAATCATTAAATCTAGGAATCGTTAAAATGAAGTTATATTGTCGTTAAAATAAAAATGTCTGATCCCGGCTTATTGATAGGTATGCGAACGTCTGGCCATGCGAATCTCCATTGGGTGTTAACTGTAGATGAGTTTTTACTGTGGTCAGACGAAGCTTACCAAGCAGCTTGCGTCCAGTGCGTGTCAATCTCCCCGAGGATGTTAACTGTAGATGAGTTTTTACTGCGGTTAGATGGAGCTTACTGGGCAGCTAGCGTCCAGTCTGTGCAAATCTCCGAGGGGTGTTAACTGTAAATGAGTTTTTATTGTGGTTAGTCGAAGCTCACCAAGCAGCTAGCATAACGTGTAGGAACAAATGCACTTGCTTATTCGTGGAGGGCGAAATATATACTTTTATTTATTAAACCGAATTGATTCAATCCAATTTACAGTTTCTCCAAATTGATTAACGTGCATTTTTAGAAACGTTTTGAAAAACAAGCAGTTGTGCATGATGTTTTTTAGTTACTTAGCTATTATGTGTAATGCACTTCGCTTGACGTAATCATCTTAAATTTCCCTCACAACATTTTTTTTTTTAAATTCATAGTTTATTTTCCTTTTATTTTCTTTTATCATTGCTTAATAGAAGAAATTAGACATGAAGATATCGTTTTTATGAAATCTTCGTAAAATATAAATGTCTAAAACAGTTTAGAAAAATGAGGAGTTCTGATTAAATCATTCAGCTATAAGCCGCAATTAGTTGGCTGTAAGTATTTAGAATAGTTATTTAAAAATTAATTATTGCAGTAATTAGTTAAATACAAGAGTTTTCAATAATTAGTAAAACATTATTTGTTCTCATAAATAATCGAAACGTGCTTGACAAATTCATGAGCTGTTAAAGGATAGGTTGGTTTTTTATTTGAAAAGCAATGAAGATGAATAATGTATTATCTACTGTAAATGGAATAACAGAACTCCCAAAATAAAAATTTCATTCGTACGATACTGAAAGTATGTGGCTGTCAGAGACCTTGGGTAAACTCTAACATCTAATACCATCGAATGCAAGGTGGTACTAAATTACTGACATAATTAGAAACCTTCTTCCGAGACTCCCATTCCAACTTCTGATAATGCTTTTCGAGTTTAATAATTAATGTTCAGCAAGCAGGAAATTGCCGACAAAAATACCAAAATTTGCCCCAGAGATGCGCGATCGCAAAAACATGAATCTTCCCTCAATTTTGACTGTGTTATTAAAAGTGTAAATAGTGAAAAGCGCATTTAGGGTAATTCAATTTTCGTCAACGTTGACGTAAAGTTCGGGTCTTTTTAATCCTCAGGCCCAATTCGCACGAGCCGTGCTAAGAACTTGGCACACAGCCATTTATTCAAACCCCTAGGTCTGTCAAAGCCTTTTCCCCCCTTCTAACTCAGACTCCCTCTAACTCAATTCCCCTCTAACTCCTCGCTAATAGCGTTTTTGTTTTTGTTGAATAATGAGATGTTGAAACGAGCGCCCCCCAAACGAATCAATTGCCGGTTTAGAAAAGATGCTTTAAAAGAAGAGCTTTCGGGTGCAATAAATAGAGGAAGACTACATTGGAATGGCAAGTAAGTATGCGTATAAATAATTGTTATTAATATCCATTAAGGGCGCAGCATTGGAGGTGAAGATGTAAATGTTTCAAAATAAAGAAAAATACTATAAAAATGCCAAAAGCTGAAGAATTATTATTGGTTTTAAAGAGCCGATAGCATAAGACTGATGAAAAATATTTCGTAATTTATGAAAGGCTGCGTGTAAATAACCTCGTTCATTAACACTTTAGAAGATAACACAAGGCACGAGTAAAATACAACTGCACCAGGAACATCATCTAGCTGTTTTTCGTAATTGGATCTTGCGGAGTTTACCAGTATTGTTAATTACTTACTTGATTTTCGAAGATTCATGACTTAGTGTCAAGCATTGACATGTTAGAAAGGTAATATGACTTCCAAACTATCTTCAAGTCGTTATCTCCAGGTGTGTTTTGATGAAATGTAAGGTAATTATACAGATTTTTGCAGAAATTCGAAACTAATTATATTTCATGAAACTTAAAAAGGTTATTGAAACAATTGGAACATTAATTAGTTTACTTTTATATTATTCGTTTAACGACATATACTTTATAAATAAATCTTTTAACAATTAATGTGTTTCAATAAGACATTTATTGTTCCGAAACTCGATACATATGTTCAATTTTCAATATTGAAAAGTTTATTACAGCAATCTCTAGGTCAGGGGTATCCAATCTTTTTCTCTACGGACAATCATCTGAGCTTACCTTTTTCTAGAAGAAGACTCTTGGCTTATCAAAGCTTTGACTTGACTTGATTCTCTTAACGTCTAGTGGCGCATGAGACCGCTAGCGTGGCATTCCATCCCAACCGGTTTAATGCCGCCTCCCTGGCACTCCCCCAGCTTGGCCAACCAAAGGCATTTCTTTCTTGTATGGCCATCTGACGCCAGGTTAGTTTTGGACGCCCTCGCTTCCTCTTGCCATCAGGGGTACACGTGAGAGCAGTTCTTGTAGGGTCTATTGCCTGCATTCTGAGAACATCTCCTATCCATGACCATCTGTGCTTTTTTATCAGTGTGGTTATCGGCTTGCAATTTGTACGTTTGTACAGATATGAATTCGATATTTTATTTGGCCAGTATACAGTGGCTCCCAAAAGTGTTCGTACACCTTGAAATTTTGTAGTAAAACCAAAATAACGCAAAACTGAATTCGAATATGAAGTCCACATTTTTTTCACACCATTCCTATGCCATTCTGAATAAAACCCAGTAGTTATTTTCAAAATATTGCCAGATTTTATTTTTTAAATTTGTCAAAAAACGAAGAGACAGATAAAAAATACGCCACAAAAGTCATCGTACACTGAAATATTTTCGAATAAATTCATAACTAAAATTATCATATGTGGTTTTTTTTATTATTTTTGCATTGTAATGATACTATAAAGTCATTTTCCTTTAATTTTTTGTGTATTTATTCTCTAATATTCTGCTTATTATTTTTAAATGGCAGGTATGCGTAGAAAACAACAAACACGGCTCTAAATTTGATTTTTTCCCTCACAGTAGCCATAAATTGGTTTGAAATGTCTCTAAATTGGTTAATTTATACCATTATATAGTGAAGTGCTTGATAAAATGCTTTAAAGACAAGAATCGGATCGAAAACAAGGTAGAAAAGGTCAACTGGCAAAGTTAACAAAGCGTGATCGGAGGTTTACAGTTAAAAAAAATATGAAAAATATACATTTCAGAACTGAAAAAGTTTTTGCAGAATTGAATGAAACATTTTACGTTTAATTTTTACCTAAATTTGTTCGCCAAATTCTCTGATTAGCTGTATTAAATGTGACCTCTTCCCGCAGGAATTTTCTTATTCATGAGGAAAACAGTAAGCTTGCGCTTTCCGTCGTAAAATCAATGATAAATAAGCTCAAAACGTTCTGGAACAACGTCTTACTTGTAGATGAAAATATATTCAACATTTTGGGTTAAATTGTTGTATAATTGTAAATGGAAGAAAAAAATGAGGAATAGAACTTAGTTGTATCAGTTAATCAGGTCCGTTAAGGTGTTCTTGTGTGAGGGTGCATCTCAGCATCAGGACTTGGAAATTTGGAATTTTTTGATGAAATAATGAATTATGCTGTTCATTTAAATATTTTAAAAAACAATTTTAAACTATTAGCCCAAAATTTGGTAATCGGAAACAACTTTGTTTTTTTATCAAGATAACGATAAGAAGCACACGTTCGCGTTTGGTGCCTCAAAATTTGCCCTTAAACATAGAAATATCTCCTCAATCGCCAGATTTTAAATTAATGGAACATATTTGGAGATATCTGTTGGCCAGATTACGAAAATACACCATTGAAACAAAAAGCGAACTAGAAACAGTAAGACTCGTAGTGCGGCTGAACACTTACTCAGAAATTGCACAAAAAAGAAAGAAAAAACAATGAAATCTATTCCCAGACTCTTAAAAGCTGTTGTTGTTACTGCATGATATTCTACTAAATAATAACTTAGTAAAAAGTTTGATTATTTACTAATTTTTTGACATTTTTTTAAAGTGTACGAAGACTTTTGTGAGATAAAATTTCCTGCACTTTTTGGTTTTCGATTTTTAAAAAATTAAGTTTTAATGTTTTATTAAAAATTTTCATGTAGTTTTTTTAAAAATGGATCATAGATCTTATAATAAAATACCTATTTTGAAATATTAATTCTAACCAATGGATAAGGGCCTATTTCATTGAAAGTCGTAGGTGTACGAACACTTTTGGGAGCCACTGTATGTTTAATATTTTTTCCAGGCTTTTAGTTTGAAAGGCATCAAGCTCTTTTTCTTGCTCTCTAGTTAGCTTCCATGTATTGCTGCCATAGAGTAGGACTGTTCTAACTGTTGAATTGAAAATTTGTATTTTGAGTTTTGTGTGTATGTAGTTAGATCTCCATATTTTATATAAAGATTTAAAGGTGCATTGAGCTTTTTAAATTCTTATTAATATATCATTATTTGTACCTCCCTCAGATGAAACATATGTCCCAAGATAAATAAAATTGTCAACTTCATCTATTTCCTTTCCATTTATGCAAATTTTTTCATTTTTGTTACTTTTGATTTTCATCATCTTCGTCTTGAAAACATAGGTTCTGAACTTCAAAACAATTGTACGGAACTGTACAGTTCTGAACTTCCTAAAACTTCGAAAAAATTGTACAGAAATTAGAAAAAAAGAATTTGCATTTTTTAGATTAATAGATGGTAAATGAGAATTGTTTGGTGCTAAAGAGATTTTTTTTGGTTTCAAAAATATAGCCAGACCTCGATATAAGATCATCTGCATATAAGGTCACTTTTCTTTAGTCCCGGTTCATTGACTAGGAATTCTATGGTAAGCTATGAATTTTCGGATATGTTGTCAGGTCTTGAACACAATAATCGGCTATATGGTCACTTTTTTCTGACTTCCTTTGAGTGGTTTCAGTGTCACACATATTTAACTCTAAGAATTTTCCGTGATGCATGATCTTTTAGCGGTGAAAAGTTTTTTACCCCAAAGAGAATGTAATAGAAAGTGAATATAATGACAATGATACTGAAGTGTTGACACAAGCACAAACTCTCACTCAGAACAAAAATGTCATAAGGCATTTTCAAAATGATATGAGAGAGAGAGCTTAGTTTTTTTTATTCAGAAAATCTAAAACTGGGAAAGCATTGTACAAAAATAGAAAATTTGTGGCAGTCCTGTACTCTGAATTATATTGAGTAAGATAACTTGTAGATCAGTGCTTTGCTTAAGCTTGCTTATATACACTCCTGTTTGTGAAAATTGCAACACCACGAAGGACTTGCACGAGTGATCTGAAAATTGCAGGAAACGTAAAGTAGGACATGATATGCAAATGATTAGAATTGCAGATCGGTAGCGCATGCGTATGCTGAGCAGTGCCCTCTGAAGGGCGGATCGAACCGAATATAAATAGACGGCTGTAGCGAGGCGTGTATGATTATCGGTGGTTATATGCTAGAGTAAACGCTAACTAAATCTTTACTATGCCTCTTCGACGAAAGAAGGCGAAATTTGAACGGGGCAAAATCGTCGGCCTTCGTGAAGCTGGATTGTCTTATCGTGCAATAGCCACTCGTGTACAGCGTAACAGCAGCACAATCATGCGTGTTTGAAAGCAATGGACGGACGAGGATCGGACAGATCGGAAATCCGGGAGTGGATCCCGAAATGTGTGTGTTGAACTGTTAGCTCGCGATGACAGACACCTGGTGCGTATGGCGCTGACGGATCGCAAAGCTTCTTCTAGACAATTGGCAGCACAGTGGTTCAACAGCTACAGGTGTTTCATTATGTGCTTCATCAATTCGGAGACGTCTGCTGCAGCGTGGACTGCGCGCAAGGAAGGACAAGGCGCTTTATACAGGATTCCTATCACGCAAAACCATCTCCGCCTGCGGCTACAATGGCCCAATGTGCATAGGAGCTGGCGTGCTGATTGGCAGCAGGTCGTCTTTTCTGACGAATCCCGCTTCAATTTGTAGCACCGATGGCCAAATTCGTGTCAGACACTATGCCGGTGAACGGCACATTCCGAAGTGCATTATCGAACGCCACAGTGGACGAACACATAGAATTATGGTCTGGGGTGCCGTATATCATGGACGATCACAATTGCTACGAATTGAGGGCAAATTGAACAGTATTCGATACATAAACGAAGTTTTACAGCCCCAAGTTATTTCTTTCCTGCAAGGATTGCCAGGGACTGTAATCCAGCAGGATAATGCCCGTCCACATGTCACCAGGACTGTCAAATCCTACCTTGATTCGCAGCAGGTACAGCTTCTTCCTTGGCCTGCATATTCCCCGGATATGTCACCGATTGAACATGTGTGGGATTTCGTTGGACGGCGTCTCGCTCGTGATCCTCGTCCTGTTGCTTCGACAGACGAACTTTGGTTGCGCATACAAACAATATGGAATACTCGTCTGCAGGCAGATATTCAAACTTTGTTTCACTCCATGCCGAGTCGTGTAGCAGCTCTTATTGCGGCGTGTGGTAGCCACACAAAATACTAATTTCTATCTCTTTTTATTGTTTGTTTGGTTTGAAAATGTAATCATTTATTTGTACCATTACCACTCAACTCTGTATTAAATTTCATTCAACTATGATGCTTCTTTCATGGTGTTGCAATTTTCACAAACAGGAGTGTACAACTTTATTCTTAAATAGCAATTAAAATATGCATAGATTATTTACCGATTACATTAATTTTACAACCTAAATAAAAGCAATAATAAGCGGATAGTATTGAACGCATTACATTTTGAAGAAAACTATACTACTCTTTATATGCTTGCTCATCTTATAAATCGGTAATGAGGTTACTCCGTTTATAAGGTCAGCCTCTAGGTATGACTTTATATCGAGGTCCAACTGTATACATATTCTATAAATAATAAACAAAATCAAAAATATTTTAAATCGTAAAAAATTAAAGAAAAAAAATGACTTGGCTGTGATTGTTTTTACAGTAAATTATTTTTGTATCAGAAATAATTGTTTAAATCCATCTAATGTTATCTTCAGCATAAAGTCTGTTTCTGCAATTTGTTTTTTTTTTCTCAGTGCAAAAAGAGAATGCTTTGTCTCATACATAAATTGAAACAAATAACAATAGATGTTTTACAACTCTTTAGGTAATTTCAGGCCATTCTTTCCCAATATCAGTCTAAAGCAAAGTGACTAAATTTTGGTTGCAATTGAGTGTCTTTCAACATACTATGGTGGCAGTCTTGAAAAGAGAAAATTGGATCCAATTTTTTTTTCTTCTTTTTTTTTTTTGATGAGAAGATATTCATGAAACGATTTTTGAAGATCTGATAAATGTTACCTATTGAACTATTTTTTTACAATGTTACTTATGTTGAACTATTTTTTTACATTTTTATCCAGAATAGCAAGGATGTCTGCTAAAAATTACACAAAGTATTAAAACATTCAATATTATCTTTCAAAGTGAAATATGCTCTTAGTTTCAATGTTAAAAGAGTGGCTTTAATTTTACTTTGCACCTTGAAAATACTGATACTTGTTCCCTGCAGCGATGTGTTCAATTCATTGAAAGAAGTAAAAATATTTGTTCGGCAAAGTTTTCTGATTCCAAACTGCATCATTTATTTTTTGAGCAAAATGAGGTGCATGTTTAAATAAGAAAATTCAAGTTTCATCTTTAACCTTCAAAATCTTGCAAAACTTTTCCAGGGGATTTCTAACGAATGTTCAATGTGCAATAATAGTATTCTATGCGAACTTCCCATACTTTCACAGTGTAAACTGAAAAATATTTCGGAAATCAATCTTCATAAATATTAAAATTTTAACAAAACTTTGGCGCTTTGATAAAACAAATAAGATACTCGCGTAATTCTTGTCAAAGTTCTAAGGAACCCTAGAATTCCGTGGAATGCAGGTAGCAGCAGACTGGGTCCCACAAGATGGCGCCAAACTTGAATCCCAAAGGGCGCACAGATTCAAAGGCACAAAAAAAAAAAAAAAAAAGCAGCCGCACAAATTTGAGGGTACGAAAAAAAAAAGGCGAACAGGTTCAAGGGTGGAAAAAAAAGGGCGTACAGATTCAAGGGTGCAAGAAAGAAAAAAAAAGGGGGGGGGGATGAAAAAAAAACGAAGGCGCACAGGTTCGAGGGGCAAATAAAATAATATAAAGTAAAATAATTTAAAAAAAAGTCACTCAGGTTTGAGTGCGCAATAAATAAATAAATAAAATAAAAGCGAAGGGACACAGGCGGGAAGGTGCACCGGCGGGCCGGTCGTCCCCTAAATGCATGTTGATAATCTTTTCTTCAGATTAAACGAATCTATAGGTTAGATATATTTTAACAACTGCAAGGTTCTTAATACATTTTTATTCACTCTAACAAGAAAATTAAAATTTGAAGATTTACGAGAGCTATTCTAAAAAAGTAAGTTTTTCTATTTATTTTTTATTTATTTATTTTTTTTAAGAAAAAAATTAGCATTTTTCTTCTTTTCTCTTTCTTCTTTTTCTCTCTTAATTTTTCAAACTTTATTATATATTTTAAGAATTCAGTTATCTTATTCAGGATCCCATTGGAGACAAGAACTTTTATAATAGTACGAGTATTTAGCTTTTATGAGAACCAAATGTAAGAAAAATGGACTAAAGGCAATATTTATTTTGCAAAAACTCGAACTTTCTCTAAGATCTAAAATTTTGTGATAGCTTTAATGGGATTGGTAAGGTAAGGGTTAAAATATTACTTATGTTTTTAATCACCTGAAGTAGATTTTCTAAAACTGGTTGACGCTGAAAGACTTTTGCCACAAATAGGAATTTTATTTCTGGTTAATTTTTAAATTCTTCTACTCATAGAAGCTTTAGTATGATAGAGGTATTAAGTTTTTAATTTATGCTTAAAAACAATTTTAGAAAAGATAACTGTGAGCCGAACTATTTCCTGCTCAAAACATAATTTCATCACTTAGTATTAATTTGTAGGCTATTCTAGTGTCTTTGAGTCTAGCTTTATATAAGATTGGACCCTCCAATACAGTTATCTTTTAACTACATATTGACGTTGTCTAAGTCATTTTACATTAGTTGGCTATTTTTCATTTTAAATGCTTAAGATAAGACATAAATGTATTTTTTAGGAAATTATATCCTTCACTGTAAAAAAATGTGTAAGGTTACCAGTATTAATGGGAGTAACGTTGCATGAATTCTAAAATGAGCAGTATCATTGATTTAAAAACTCAAAAATTGTTGGAGGAACCTTGCACTATCTTCAGTAGAATTCAATGCGCATGTGTAAAGATCAGATTTGGCGAAGAGCAGGTAAACTCTTATTAGTGAAACGAAAACGGCCTTTGTGGCAGAGCAGTAAAAGCTCTTGCTTTGCGATCTGTCTATGAGATTCGCGTTGTGGGTTTGGACACCACTCAGGTTATTTCTTCTCTTAGTGCAATAAAAATGTCTTGTTTCTATGTACAGAGATAATTTTTGTCCATTGATTAAGATTATGATGATGTCTAGAATGATTTTTTATACTGTTATAGTTATAACGAAACTTCAAGCATTGTATCCTACTAATTTATTTTTGTACTTTCAGTTTGAAACGTATAGAAAGAAATTATTACTTGATCATTTAATACATCTGGATAATTTAAACCATTGAATAGTTAACTTGAAGTATGAGTCTACTTAAAATTAAAATGAGTAGGGGAGAGTGGTAATGAATGGGCCAATTTTTGGTTTTTAATTTTTGTAATTTTTTCTAATACTTTTTTAGCTTAAAATTGGCTGTTTAGTTACTTTACTTATGTAGTTACATAAAAAAGTCATATAATTTGGATTTAAAAATGTCTATTATGAATCATAATAGAAAATAAAAACATAGAAATTCGGCTTATTCATCCCTACTCATGGGGCTGAATGGGCCACTGAATGAATTCAATGAAAACACGTGGAATTGATCTTTTAAAAAAGTCCCTTAAATAAATAAAAATGCAAGCAAAAATGTTCATCAATTTCATAATAATTGTACGTTTGAATTTTATATATTTTTTTAATAATTAAAACTTTAATTGCTTTTGTTAAAATATTATATTAGGGGAAACCCGGGTAAAGTGAATACCTTAAGCTTTTCTTGATTATTGTCGTTTAGTTATAACCTTAGAAAATGAAACAAATGTTTATAATCAGTCTTCATTTAATGCACTTGCGTAATGCAATAACAATTATCCTTAATATTAATTACACTATTAGATATAAGGTCAGTTTTCAACAATGGCATGAATATCCACTTTGCCCAACATCCCGGGTAAAGTGGATTTGTTACTAGGGCAAAGCGAACAACAACATTATTTGTCATGAAACTAAACATTGAAAATAAAATAACCATCGAAAATTAAAGGAACATATCCAAAAAACATTTTTTTGCTACAATGCTAATTATTGTAGTTATTGCAAACAAAGAAGAAATTAAACTTTAAAATAAACGTAGAAAATAAAAAGAACACATTTAAAAACATTTTTTTTTCTTCAGTGCTAATTGTTGTTGTATTACAAACAAAGAAACTGAACTTAAGAATAAAATAAGCATCGAAAATTAAAGACTTATATTAAAAAGCATTTTTCTACAATACTAATTATTGCAGTAATTATTGTAACAAGCAAAGAATTTTTTTAAAAAACTCAACATCCAAAATTTAAGAGCATATTAAAAAGCAGTTTTCTACAATACTAACTATTGCAGTAATTATTGTAACAAGCAAATAATTTTTTTAAAAAAGTCAACATCCAAAATTTAGGAGCATATTTAAAAAAAAAAACATTTTTCTGCTACAATACTAATCACTGCAGTTATCACAAACAAAATCATTACCATTTTCAAATGCTGAACACTATGACACCACTCAGTACAAATATGACATTGTATCCTGTTTTCTATTGGCTGATCAGCTTCTTCAATGAACATTTTATCACAGAAAATGCACCTTGCATCATCAAATTTCTTTACTTCCTTCTTATCATTCTCTTATGCAGTCCTATGTTTTGTAGTAGAGATTTTTTATTAGTGTTTTTGGTACTTGGTCTTTTTAATAGTCTTCTGAGAAGGTTTAGTCAAAACATCATCTAGTTACTTCATGAAAGTCTTTTTTGATTTTTCAAATTTTTGTCTTTGATTGTTCTTTACTGGAGTACTTGCCTGGAGTGTAGATCTCTGTAGTTTTTATTTACGTGTTGTTATTGGTTTTACAGGATGAGGAATAGGTAGTAAAACGGAAGGAATGTAGTAGTTCGTAGAACTTTCAGGTTTGAGTGAAGCGGAGGGAACATCATTGTCTTGGAATTATTCTGTTGTTTCAGATCCCATGGGAATATAAGGACGATCTTCAATGGTAGTATTGTCTTGAAATCTTAATATTGAAGGAATTTCAGGTTCGAATGAAGTGACGTGTCATGACCGGGCAAAGTGAATATGGTATTCACTTTGCCCAATCCGCTTTGCCCTTCAGGTACATTTTTGAGGTTACTAAAAATTACTAGAGAACCAGAGCATCTTAACTCGTCATCTACGGATAATTGAAAGCTACATAATCGTACATAAAATCCTACTCATAACAAAGAACATGTCACAAATAGTATTAAAGTTATAAAGGAAACACTAATCTCTGTAAACTAATATTTTTTTCTCCAAAACATACTTTGTTCGCTCACTGGCGTTATATTAGGTAAACTTGTCCAGATGTGTTTGCCGCACACGGAGCGGCAACAGGCGACCTTGGCTATGACAACGCGGCTGCCGGCCAACTAATTATTTGGGAGTTATAGGCAAAATTCGCTTTGCCCAGGGTATCCACTTTAGCCGGGTTTCCCCTATCACTTACAAAGTGTTAATGATAAATAAGAATTATTATTTAGATTTTCAAACAGACAAGTAACTAAAAAAATATACTTAAATATATGCACCAGCCTACAAAAGCAAACAATAGGACATTTTCAAAAAATCATACAAAATCAACAAAGCAAAAGCACACAATTCTAATTCAACGTATTTATTAAATATTGAATGGAATCACTTATATCAAATCCAAATGGTGAAATATTGATACTGGTCAATAACTAGAAAATCCATCTTAATCGTTTATAGAATTTCGCTTGTGTTTCTAATACATTACTAATGTTTCTTAGAGTTAAAATGTTCAAATTTTAGAAATTACAATAAACCTATTCTAACAAGACAATAATCTAAATCGTAGACAGCCAGTTATGTTTAATATTAAAGAGAAAATCAGAAAAAAAGGAAGAAAAACCCATATTTTGGTGGCCCATTTATAACCATGATATAGAAGCCCATTCAGCCCCACCAATACTTCTGAACTATATTCAGGTTTTTTTTGATACATGAAATTCAAATAGCATCAAAATACATCTTGAAATTAGTTTACAGAAGTGGAAAAACTTGCAAACAAACATATATGCAGTGAAAGAATAGATACTTTTAGCTAGTATTTATTTTAACTGAAAAGGGAAAAAATTACTTTTCAATCAGATTTTTGATCATCCTACTCCAGTGGAAAAACGGCTTTTCTCAAACAATTGAAAATCGGATGAGTTTAGAAGAACAAATAGTTCCATCTATTAGTGGCATCTAAAATAATTTTATGCAAATACTTTTTCATATTTTGTTAGTGGTCCATTCATCCCCATGGCCCATTCATTACTACTCTCCCCTACCCGTTCTAGAAAGTCACATGAAAGCTTAATTTTTGCTTAATAACCTTTGCAAGCTCACAGAAAATTCTGAGAGTGAGACGTTACGCTGTGCAGTTACATTACCATGGCGTAATTTTCCACAAGCGATGTGTAACTTTGCACCAGTTATATCAGTTAAGTTACTCCAGAGCAGTGGAGGCAGCTAATCTGCCACCGATTTTGTGGAGTATGGTTACACAATTTCTTTTTTAAAGTGCTGTCTTACGAATTAACTTTTACAAGAGCTAAAAAATATGAAAACTATACATGATATTATTTTGTCATACGCTATCATTGTTTATAAATGGCATTGTAACTTCTATGCTATTGTAAACGGAACTTAGAAGATGCATGGGATCTGAGATGCTTTAACTAGAAGTTACTGAGAAGCTATTACTGAAAGGCACTGAGAAGCTTTAACTGAAAGGAACTGAGAAGCTGTAACTAGACACAAAGATGCCGCAAGAAAGTTTTCAAGCGGCATCCATGCATGCGCAGATCCTGGAAGGAAAAGAGGGAGGCCATGGAAGTTAGGATTTATCCCCTAAGTAACGAAAAATAGCCTACAACGGCGTTTTGGGGACTTATTTTTCAAAAATTAGCCCCAGACCCACTATTTATGCACACAATTGACACTCACGACAGCCTCCCTATCTTTTTGAAATAACTGTCTCCAAAACCAGAATTTGGATCCGCTCTTGAATCCATGATACGACCAAGGCTTAACTTAATGCATTGAACACAAGTAACATAAGATAAAATCGGATTGTTAGATTATGTTGTCACAGGGGTGTCTCAGAAATGATGGGTTTACCAAAGAATATACTGGGCGGTTTAGATTACCCTCAGAAATGCTCTCTCACTTGTTCGCCCATAGAAGTGTTTCAAAAATTATTAGTGAAAAAACATTTTAAAAATGTAGGTGGTATGCTATTAATGAATCTAAATACGTACAAAGTTTTCTATTTTCTTATTAGGGTTCGTTTCTATGAGCTAATAGGAAACACAGTACCTCTGGTGACACCTATCTGTACGCCTATGTATGTAGTATGCTCGAAGTATACTCCAGAATTCTTGCATGAAGAAACACTTATAGAAAATCGTATTCTTTTAAACTTTAACAAGTGGTATGACTTTTGAGCCTTAACATAAGAAGAAGGGGCTACCTAGGCCATGGAATAAACATTTTAAACAAATATCAACTTATAAGAAAGAGCTAAATGATTCTATGTGTCAGCAAAACACGATTTATCGATAATTTTCACCATATATTTAAAAATATGAATACAAAAGAGTGACTTTTGGAAAGAACTGACCACTGAATCATTGTCGATATTTTTACCCCACAAACCGCAACCACCTAACAAGCCCCGGAATGCGCAAAGCACACTAAGCTCGCCAATCCGGCAGTAACGTCCCCGCCATGGGTATTATTAGATTACAGACGGTATGGCGCGCATCAACCGCCTAATTGGGCTCTCGTATGAAGGAGGTCTGCCAAAGAGGTTGCATCTGGAGTGGCAGTGGTTGCGTATCACGAGAGGCCGGATCCGCTGTCCGGCTCAACAACAGAGTCACGGATACGTGCCGGAAACAAAAGGGAAAGGCCTACGCATCCCATCATTCGTCGCTTTTTCGACGTTGCTGGATTGGCACGCGTGCACAGCAAAGAAAAGAACGAGAAACCAAAACTGCGTCTAATTAGCCCAATTGTCTTATTATTGGGATGGATTAGAGGATTACTTATTAATTAACTAAGCATTGGAGGGGGATGCTTTTTGACTTCATTAGCTCGAGTAGAAAACGAAGTCTTAATACTTTTCTAGAAAAAATCGAATTCTTATTTCATGTTGCCCACATTTGTTTCTGTGCTTGTTTATGGATTTTGGCATTTAAATTGGGACTTATTAATTTCTTTTCGTTGCCATTTTGTTTACAAGTTTTCTCGGTAATTACCTGGCGTTTAAAAATTCAGTTCGTGCGCTTGTTCTTGCAAATGATTGACTTTTAATAAAAGATAAGATTTGTAATGCGGAAACGAATGCTCTTTTTGAGGTGTATTTTTATGTCGTGTTAGTTGTAGCTGCTTGTTGTTTAGTTTGCGGAAAGAGTCACAATTTGGCGTTAAATATTAGTAAGCAGGTTTGAGGGGGAGTTATTTTTTTCAAAGAACATCTATTCAGAAAATTGCGCTATTTCTTAAGAAAATTCCCCTCATTCGCATTTTGCTCAACGATTTTTTTAACCTACATTGCTAGAGTATGTTGCAGATTTGCTAAAACTTGTAAATTCTAAACTGCACTGATATACTTAAGATTATTTGCTGCTTAAAAATTTCGGAACTATGTTTTAATTTATTGTATTCAGAGGGATTCTAAAATGAGGCGTTTAGTATCAAAATCAACTCAACCCATGAATTTTCATAATTAATTTTCTTTTAAGTTGATACTTCAAGGTGGTTGATATTATGACATAAAGCGATTTAAAAAGATTTGAAGATCAGGTCAAAAACCACTATCAAAACAATCGTGTTTGCTTCAAATCCAGTGCAATTAATGCCTCTACATGTGATCGTACGGCTATGCCTGCAACACGTACGAGTCATTTTTGTATGTACAAAAATATTTTTTTAAGAAAATTGATACTTCATATAATGATACATAATAATTACGAAATTAAAAAACATGTTTTCATACGAAATAAGAGAGCATGACTCTGTCCAAAAAGAAAATTAAATGCTGCCATGCTCTTTCCTCTAAAACAGTGGTTCCCAACATTTCTCACGTCGCGAACCATTTTTCATCAACTAAACAACCCGCGACCCCCTATTTGTCACCCATATATAGTTTATATGTCTGTGAGTGTATAGTGCGTATGCGCACATAGGAAAATATTTTGCATAATGACTCAAGATGCTTGAGGCATTTTATTTAACCTTAATGTTTCTTTTTCTACAATAATTGCAGAAATAAAAAAATTGCATCCACGATAATGTTAAACGTACATTTCGGCACCTTCAAAATTTTTGCTTCTTTGCAGTGGCGAATGCAAGATTTTATTTTCGGAGAAGCTGAGGTCATAAAAATCTTATATAGTCTCAGTGTCTCCAAGTTTAATTGAAGCGAATGAATGCAGTTTCTTTTAACAAGGTCAAAAAATTGGGAGGAGGGCATTTGGAAGACCCTCAATTTTTATCAAACGTATATATAGCTAGGGCAAGAGAGAGAGTCCAGATTCATACTTGGAGAGGGGGGGGGGGTGTTATTGCTATCGTATGAGCAGTCAAATTAAGAGAATTGCGTAATATAAGCGGAGAAAAATTGTAGTTCTAAAATTGCAGTTTACACGATCCCTGATGATGTTCGGAGGAGGAGGGGTTCAAGAACGTTCATAAATGGTTCAATCTAGGAGACTGTTTTTGAAATTCCACGAAGTTGAAGTTCTAAAAATGAAGTTTTAGAAAATTTCTAACGATGGGGAGGGGAAGATGGATCGGGGATGCACTCAAATTTTTCAAAAATGAAAATGAAAGTCCTAAATAAGCTCAGTTCTAGATTACCTTTGTTGAAATTAAGGTAAGAGGAGGGGTTCAGGCGACCTTTCCCCGGAAAATTTTTGAACTTGAGGTTCAAAAAATGCAATTACAGGCCATCTTTGTAAATGTTAGGGAAAAGGTTTGGGTTCGGAGCCTCTCCCCCTGCCCCCGGATTTTTTTTCGGAATTGAAGATTCAAAAAAAAAAAAAAAAAAAAGACGAATTTTAATGATGTGATGGGAGAAAGTATTTCGGGTACTCCTAAGGACATTTTCCGAAATTTAAGTCCAAAACACAGAACAGTAGGTTATCTTTGGTGACAAGGGTAAAATTTAAACCCTAAATTCAAAAGTTTTTACGATCTTTAATTGTAACAAGGGGGACAGCAGGCATTTCCCTGGAATTTTTTTTGAAATTGAAAACATAAAAACCCATTTCCTGGCTACTTTTTAATGAAGTAAGGGTAGGGGCAGGGCCTGATTACCCAAAAAGCTCGGGAAGCTTGAGCTTCCCCTCAGAATTTTTAGGGGGCCCAAATATCACTGTAAAACTGTATTCAGCAATTCCAGTTTCTGCTTTTACCTGCTTTTTTTAAAGAGATTGGAAACATTTGAACTTGCTAAACAAAAAGGTTTGAAAGAATTAAATTATTTAGAGTGAGGACACATTTGACAAAATGCAGCTACATGCTAGATTTTCAAATGTGGGATTTGATTCTACTCTGTCACAATGTACTTAAATGACATTTAATTTCATTTGTTAAGTGTCAAATATGATTCAACATGTTGCTACCCAAATTTGCTGAGAATTCAAGTGCAACATATGTAAGAAACAAAATTTCTGTCAGTCCGTTAAGGTGTAATAAACTTAACTCTGAATTCTGCTGGGCCACTTAGCATTAGTCAGTGTTGTATCAATGTGCATAAACAGGCCCGGATCTGCGTACCCGCAGTGCAGGGGGGGGGGGACGTCTCTAAAGGATTCAACGGCTCAAGAAATTGAAAGAAAAATATGAAAAAACTAGCATCAAGACTTATTAACGTTGCGATTATACACTGCTGGCTTCTGGGGAGGGGCCCCATAGATTTTGTTGTAGGCGGGCTCAAAATTTATGGATCCGAGTCAGTGCATAGGAGTTTTAGAAACGTTTCCCCAAACAAAAAGTGGGGGGGGGGGGGGGGCACTAAAATGAGGCCGAGCTTCCCCTAATTTCAGAGGTTAATCGGGCCCTGGTTAGGGGACGGGATGAGGTATGGGGCTTTTCCCTGAAATATTTCCAAAATTAAGTCTTAACCCATTTTCGGCCAAAGGTGCGTATACGCACCATTTAAGTAAAGAATTTTTAATTAACGCTGTTTCGTATATTTTTTACAAATTTAATTTTTATGCTATTTTAAAAGGTTTTGAAGGCATCTATAAAATAATAGTAATTCATTTGGAGAAAGCACTTTCTTTAGAGAAAATTTCAAAATATGCTTGTTTTTTACCTTGAAACGTTGACTGTCAAATTCGACTTTTTGAAATTGTATAATTAATCCACTTGAGATTAATCACACGTTCTTATAATGGGTTGAAGTTGTAAATTCTATAGATAAAATAAAAATAAAAATAATGTCATAAAAAATCTTATAAATCGTTCTTCAAATTTAATGGTGCGTAAACGAATTATTGGCCGAATGCATTAACAATAAGCAAAAATTGAAAACCTAGTTTTTATGCAAGAAATCATACGTTTTTTTTTTCTTTTTCTTTTTTTTGCAAATTGTTCTTATTTCACTTAAATTTGTCTAATAGATGTGTCTAAATCATGTGTCCTAATAGATTTGCCTATTTTTTTTTTTTTTTTTTTTAAATATGCTAATGACAATAATAGTCACGACTTCCAATTTTCCGCAAAAGACTTGAAAAGATTTTTAGGCATACTAATTCTTTCTGGATACCATTCTCCTCCCCAAGTAGATATGTACTGGTCTTTAGATGAGTATAAAGGACCGCCAATAATTTGGAAAAGCAAGAGTCGAATCAGATTTAAAAACATAAAACAAAATATCCATTTATCCGATAACTCTTGCCTTGATAAAACAGACAAGTTTGCTAAATTACGCTCATTTTTCCTGCATATAAAAAAAAGTTATCTACAATTTGGAATTTTTTCTTAAAATTTGTCAATTGACGAAGAAATGGTGCCTTATTTTGGAAGGCATTCATCAAAAATGTTCATAAAGGGAAAGTCAGTAAGGTTTGGATTCAAACTTTGGTATTTGTGCTCATCAGACGGATATCTTTTCCAATTCATTTCGTATGGAGGTGCTGAGACTAGCAGTAATCAACAAAAAATGCCATTAGGAATAAGTGTTATTATGAAATAACTTAACGTTGTTCCAAAACCTGAAATGCACAAAATATATTTTGATTACTTTTTTTCTTCCTACAGTTTATTCGAAATTTTGAAAGAAAAGTTTTTTATTTATTTATTTATTTATTTTTTTTTTTGCATCTGGAACAGTTCGCGAAAATCGTATTGCTGAATGTGTATTGGATGACTCCAAAAATATGAAAAAAAAAAATCTCTCGGGGTTCCTATGATTTTGCATTCAACAAGGATGCGAAGACGGCAATTTTTAGTCTCCTTGGGTCACACCTGAGTTTTCTTACAATGTGAAGTACCTCAAAGTGGTGCCTTGTCATCAACGTCCGAATTTGACCTTCAACAATGATGATGAATTTGAAGTAAGGCATGAAGCTATAGTGTTGAAGTAACCTCCACCTACAGAACGTCAATCCCAGCTGTTTTCATTTGAAGTCGACTTTTCTGCATTTTTGCTGGTTTAATCTGAACTGAGTTTTTTGTAATGGGTTAATTTTGTTAAAGGTTTCAGTGTATAGTTAATGGATGTTGAGCGTACGAACGTTTACTTAAATTTAGGCATTATAAATCTACATGGTGTACTGCAATGCTTTACATAGGCGTCGTTGCTAGTGCTACTAAATGTATTTTCAATGTAATGAAAGAAATTAGCAAAACATGTCAAAACATACTGTTTTGAAACAGAAACCAATGTATTCCCTTCATATGGAAAATAATATAAGAAAGCGTTGGGTATTCTCTGCATTCATCCTACAAAAGCATTCATCCTGCAATTCAGCCTGTCTGAATGGGTTTCTAGAAGAAGGGCACATGTTATAAACTAAAAATTTTACAGAAAGGACTAAACATTAATGTTGATCAAATGTAACATATGTCCTTCTTCCACAATCATTTCGGTTAGTAACAACAACACTACAGTTTCGATTTTGTGATAAATGTATTACTTTTTGTCCTATTTACACAAAAAAAAAAAAAAAACAATAACGACCAATTTGTAACATCCTGCCCTTCTTCTAGAGACCCATTCAATTGATCAGTAGGAGTTGAGAAGAGTCCGTGTGCTACTCATTGCAGAGGATTAAAAGTCGCTTGTTATCGACTACGACGGAAATAGTAGTGGTTGAGATATACTTGAACACATTTGAAATGCCGCTTGTGCTTCGTTTGTTTTTTCTCCTTGCAAGGAATTCCCATGTTTTCGTCATCACTTGTAAACACAACTTCATATAACACCCCATTTTACTTCAGAATGGCCCTCTCGTTGTTTACCCCAATTGAGATTCCCATCTTGCGGGTCTGGAACTTGAGGATTACAGTCGCATATATTCTCAGAACAAGTGGCAAAAAGTTCGGATTCCTAACATTTTTGCACCCCATATAGCATCGCCGCCCTCCCACGAAATGGCACATTTGCTATTACTCTGACAATAACAAGAGCATAAATTTTGCGCATTTCAACACTGCCAGAAACCCACGGGAGTAACCCGAGCTTTTTCTCTTGAAACCCCCACCCCCGTTTATAAAGAACCTGCTCGAACTTGAGGGAAGAGAGCCGAGAGACCTGGTCCTGAAAATAATGCTCTAAATCACTGTAGATCCCGGTAGAGCCTCTGTCAAAAACTAAATGTATAAATAAGTAACCGTAATATTTTTAAGTATCATAGCTGTGTATAAATTATAAATAAATAAGTAAACTATGATATGTGTTTAAATGTGTCCTTGCTGTGTATTGAATAGTAATTAAATAAATAAACTAATATTTTTTAATGTATCTTAACTGTGTATTCAAGTGTAAATAAATAAACAAGCCCGTAATGTATTTAATGTATCAGTGCTGTGCATTGAACTGTAAATAAATAAGTAAACTTATATATTTTTAATCTTTCGTAGCTGTGTATTAAATTGAAATAAATGTGTAAACAATAATATTTTTTCAATGAATCATATCTGTGTAATCAATAAATAGTAGTTGCAAATAAATTAGTGAACCGTAATCTTTTTAATGATTCATAGCTGTGCATTAGATTGTAAATAAACGAAACGACTATGCCTGAAAATAGCCACCCTATCACAAACAAGCTACCAATTCAGTACACTATGGATATCTTCAATATAGGTTGGAGTGCTTTGAGAAATAATCTGTTTTCTATATAATCCTCTCCATGTGACTGTTAATTGAACCAGTTTGTTTTCTAAATGTAATTACTCGTATACCAAAGAATACAAACTTGTAAATAAGGGAACACCACAAAAGTTTTCGAAACTAAGGTAAACAAAACGAAAAAACTCTTCCGAATGATGGAAGCTGAGAAAAGCAAAATAAAAGTAAGGAAGAATGCCTCAGAATCAATCTTTTGTGTACTGATAGTCTGTGCACCAACAATTTAATTTAGATGTTTCAAACTATTAACAATATAAATGAAATATTTACGATTTTGTGGCAGCATTTGAAGTTAAGTGGTAGCACCAAGCAAAAGTAGATTTTGAAATAATTCAACCATCAAACTTTTTGGCGGAACTGAAACTTCTTGATTTCTTAAACTCTCACTGAAGAAAAGTTTCTAAATATTTTTCCATATATAATTATTGCACTCAGCACTTTGTATAGTTTGCACTTCGTCTGTGACTGTTGTAGATGTTCAACACTCTCAGCTTGCTTTGTAGAGCTAAATGTATCGTGCGCTCTACAACGCTTCCAGAAAAAAATAGTATTGAGGGTGCCCTTGAATGCAAGCTTTCAAGAAATATGAACTTTGATAAGCTGAAATATCATTTCGCAAATAAAGAAACCAAAGAAATTTAATTTGTAATAGGTTGAACACTGCGAAACGAAGTATAATTTCAATGCATGAAAAAGTACGTTTTGATCAGACTCGTCATTTATTAGGGGTCCGACGGAAGGGGGGGGGAATGCCTCCCCCTACCTATAGGAAATCAATGCACTGATATTCAAGTAGGCGAGAGATCTTTGCTGCTTTGACTCCCCTTCCCCCGAAAAAAATTCGAAATGACGTACCTGGTTTTGATGTGTGATAGTGTTAGTGTCATTTCAATTGTTTACACAATTATTTCGGCATTAAAGTTGTGACTGATAACAAACTTACTATTGGAGTTAACTGTTGTGGCACTTTAAATAATGTTAATTCTTTTCAAACATACAGTTTTGATAATTTTTATAAGCATAACGGAAAATTGGTGACTGCGACAAACATGCATCCCGTTTTGTCTTTTTGCAGCCCTGGAAATAATTAAGTAATTTGTAAATATTCAAAGTAAGCTTGTATGCTATGTATCCATTTCCCTACAATGCACAAATAATTGCCTTGTTATAATTTACTGCTTCCTTTTTTAATGTTTTTTTTATTCATTTCAAAACATAATATGGATATTAATAACGAGAAAAAAGCACAATGCAATTAGCAAAAATCATACGTTCTTTACACCAAGATCTGATGTGAATTACCAAATAAAAATTCACCGCATGTTTTTTAAATTAAAACAATATTCAGCTGTTTTGTTCCCAAGTCTTAAATCGACGGAAGTCTTTAAGGGCGTAGCCTTCAATTATACGTAACAATTTTCTTCAAACTACTTTCCTGTGTTTCCCCCTCAGCAGGGATTTCCATTATAATCTTTATTTTAGATGCTTCTATTTACTTTTTTTCTCGATGCTTTATTATTTTCATTATTTTCAACCGTTTTTATAGTTTGGGTTTTTCTTAAAGCAGTAGTGTGGGTGTATTTTATTTTCTTGAAGCAAATGGAAATTACTATTTAAATGAAAAAAAAATAACAAAATTCGCAAACAAATGAAATACGTATAATGATTACATATGCTATCATTTATTTAAGGTGTTGCTATTGTATTAGAAGAGCATAATTTATTTTGGCATTGTGCTTGAAATTTATTGTTCCCCCAAAATTTGTCATAGTTTTTCATACGAATTTGTAGTCAAGAACTGCGAATATAGACACGTTAAATCTTCAGTGTTGTGAAATTCTTTCAGAAGGAAACGCGCACAGTGATTTTTTTTTTCGCATTTATCTGCTATGTCCTATCTGGATAATTACTAGTGGTTAAGAACTAGTACATAATGAACCAGAAGTTATGCACTAAGGGGTCGTCCACAAATGATGTCATGCTTTGTGAGGGGAGAAGGATTTATGAAATTGTGACAAGAGGAAGGAAGGGGGAGTAAATGTATGATATTACGCAGTTTCTTGTAACAGTATGCTTATGAAAAACAGTAGACGTGTGACAAAGGAGAGAGGGGGTAAGGAGAAGTGTGTGACGCATGTGGGAGAGGAGAGGGGTCAAATTTGTTGAAAAAAAAAGCGTGACATTATTAATTTGACGGTCCCTATGCCGGAATACGAATTTACAGGTTTAATAGATACAGTGGCCTCCGCTTATATAAATCTCGTTTGTTCTAAACAGATTCAATTTCATAAAGCAGCTGATTCAATTAAGCGGCCAATTCAATAAAGCTAAATTTTGTTCTGTTTTTACAATTTGATTCATTAAAGTGGTTGAGTCAATTAACCGCTGATTCAATTTACTGGCGTCCATTGTAGTAACTCGCGATTCAGTGTATTGCACAAAATGTTATCTATATAGAGTCATTGAATGACGATTTTCACATTCAAAACAAGAATACGATGGGGAGACACTAATGCTAAAACAAATGAAGTCATTATGCGCAGACTCGACCATTTTATGTTACCTAAATTATCCAGCCTTTAGATATATCTAGATTCATTGGCTTTCTTTTTCATCTTCGTCTTCAACATGATGAATGAAAAGATTAACTAAAGGATGTATACCTTTTTACTACTTGAATTTTCATTAAATACGCCACAGCGCATGTGTTTTCATCACCCTTTCGTCATGTTGGAAACAAAATGAAGAACAAAAGTGCATACAGGTCTGTGGTGCATAACTGTAGATAGACATCGATAGCTTTCGGATACTTGATTGAATTCAAAGTCACGCGAAGGGCGAAAATGGAAGACAGGCAAACGGATACGAAACAAATTTGTAAGAAAGTTACATGAAGAATTATAGGAAAGTTGCATGAAGCGCTAAGATCCATAGCCATATTCCAAAAGTTAAGTAAATATATTTCAAATATCTAAAGATACCGATTGGAGAACTAGATAAAAACTTAAAAACAGTTGTAAGAAATTTATAAATAGTGACGCATTTTAGTCTAAACAAACAGGAATATTTACAAAGAAAAATAAGGAGAGAAAGTCGGAAGAAAATATTAATCATCATCTGAATTGGGTTATTTAAATTAGGTTGGAATCTAAAGAGAGGGGTGTACATTGTGCTCCCTTCTTTCGGGTTGGTCGAAAAATGAATATTTTCGCTAAGTGACTTCTAAAAGCAAAAAAAAAAAAAAAAAAAGTGTATTGGCATCCTAAATGTGGGAAAAACTAATACAAGACATAAATATTTATGTCTTTTGATCACGCATGAGCTTCAAAATTTGGAAGAAAAGTGAAAAAAAAAGTCAAATTTAATTTTTTTAAACAAAATACAAAGTAGTAAACAATTTTTGCTCTATTATCATTTAAATACTTCATGTATCTTTAAGATACATTCCTATACAGTTGCTAGATCGCACAGAAACCGCAAAGTTTCATGAATTTAACCGAAATTCGACTTGTTTAGTTTTGTTTTGCACGTTGCAGTACTACTTGTGTAGTCCAGTTTTATATTTTTTGCACTAAATGGCCATTTTTCAACTCTTTGATGGTAATACATTCGTATTTTATTTCATTAACGACTCTGAAACCACCGCGAGAAGGCGGCTGCGTTTCGTTTTCTATCCAGCCCTTCCCAGCCATTAAACCAGAAGAAAGTTATTTACAGTATTTACATGAAGACGACTTATTTACATTTCAAATTAATTTGATTTTAAGCAAGTTTCTACTTTTGGGTTAAGGTTTTAAGTTGTTTTAATGAATCAATTTTGATCTGTATGATCGCGAATGTTAAGTTACTCTTATAAATCTATTTCTTGCGTCTACCCCAAATTTTCTGCAGATTCACCGACTGGTTCTACAATCCTTTCCACAGCTTAAGTGGAAACACATGACATGAGAACTTTAAGAAGACAAGCTTCTGCAATGATTTACTTTTTAAAAGTGACGAAATATTCTTATTTGTGTCACATTTTCTATTATTGACGGTAAAGAAGTTAAGTCCGTTGACCAGTTAATCCAACTTTTCATAGTTTGATGCTTTCACTGCTTAATATTAATAGGTTTTTGATGGTTGCCTTGAGCAATCTTCTGCAAGCCAACTCCTTTATATGTACTCTTTTTGTATTATCCATTGCCAGTGGGCATTTTTTGAATCACTAAATTCACGATGTTTAGGGGATCTACTTTAATTAAGTGTATGGATCCGTAAAACATGGATTTGTTCAAATTATTATTATTATTTTTAAACGAACCATACTGGTGTCTTACATTTATATAAGAAATATAGATTACAAGTATCTTGATCTCATTAGTAGGTCCACGGGAAAAATATACAGCTTCAGAACTCCATTAGCACATATCAAATGTTAATGACTGTTTTTTTTTTCTTTTGTCGTCGTGATCAGATTCATTTTCCCTTCTGTGTTGTACTCACAATGCACAATAAGTACTTTTGGTCGTTTTTTATTAAATCAGTTTTAAAACTTTAAATTCTTCCATCGAATTCTTACAAAGTTTATCATAAATATTTTTTTCGAAACCAGTTAAAGCTTTTTCAATAATTACAGAAAGTGTTCCCACGTCACACTCAGGCGGCTGAAAAGATTACGAAACTGGCAGTGAAACGACAGAATGGTATTTCAGGAAGAGGCAAGTGAGTGATTTTTAAGATAAACTTTATACAATCGCGATCATCAACGCCGAAACTGAGTCATTAGTTCAACTTCAAATTTTGATCCAAAAGCCTTAATTGAAATCATGAAACTTATTTAAAACCAATTAGTTATTCTAAATGCAAATAATTGTAGACATGTTTAGGGGCAAAGGAATATACGATGTGAAGCTAAATCCTCTTAGAGAATTCTGGGATGTTAATATAATAAAATATAATTGCATTTCCAGCAAATAACTGCATAATGCACATTTATTGAGAGAAATGTAAACCTGGACAATACAATAAGATATATTTAATGTGAAAAAAAGTTTTAAAAAGTCAAATTTTGCTTTCATTTCACGAAACTTTACAATTTCTACGCGATCAAAAATCTGTCAAAGAATGCAAAGAATTTTCAGGGTACATGAAAAGAGCATTTGAACGGTATTAAAATTTTTTTTAAATATTTTATTTTATTTAAAAAATAAAAATTTCAACTTTTTTTTACCTTTTTTCCATATCTTTTCCTTATCTAGACATAAATTATTAATTAAAAAATTTGTTTTCCCCATATTTAGGGCACTAGTACACAACGTTTTATTTTTGCTATTCGAAGTCGCTTATCGAATATATTTATTTTTTGGCTCATCCTTTTATATAAGAATCAAACGCATTCCAAGAAAGTTAACGAAAATTTACTTCAAAAATGTACAAACTAACAATTGAGTTTATCCAAAACTGATACTTTAAATAAATAATTAATAATAAAGGATTAATATGTAAAAAAAAAAGATTAGAAACAAAATAAATAAATGCTGGAATGAAACTAAGTTCTGCCTACAGTTGATGTCTGAAGCAAATCTTGTTAACCCAGAAAAAGAATTAAACATATTTTACCAAAACTTCCTCCAGACCAAAAGTGTCTTTTTCAAACCGGCCTAATACAATCCATGCTTTTTATTTATTTTATTTATGTCTTATTTATGCTCGCTCCAAGTGGCACATATATCTGCTCGCTATCTTAGCAAACTGGTACTTTCTTGTGAGCTTAATATTTTGTACATTTATTTGTGAAATATAAAATGCTTATATCTTGTAGTCATTATGGACATCATAAGGAAGAACGTAATTTCGTTGTAACTTTGTTATTTTGTACTACGTTTCATTTTTGAGCAATGTAGAAATATTTTCTGTTGGTTTTAGAAGTAGTTCTATCTGTGTTTCATTTTGAAGTTTCACTTTAAATGCATAGTCCATTTCAATATAATATCATAAAGAATAACCCTCTACGCTTTTCGATTAAGCTATGTTATTTAAAAGTTTAGTAACATATTGAAGTAGATCCGAAAAGTTATTTATTTATTTATTTGAAAAAATGATAGCGTAGTAACAATGTTATTTTCCGCTGTGCTTCATTTATGAGTTAGGATTAAATAATATTAGAAGTAGTAATGTGTTTATTCAATTTAACTTTCTCTTTAATTACATCAACACAACTTTCAAGTGTGTAATACTTGTTAATCATAATGCTCTTTGTTTTTACATTATGGTTTACATGTTTAAGTTTGGGAAGAAATTAAAATTTCTTCACTTATTCAACTTTATTGTCTTAGTAATGGTAATGCAGCAATGTTATTTTGTATAGCACTTCATTTTTGAGCAATGAAGAAAAGGTTTTCCAAAACATATAAGAACAAAGAAGTCCCCAAACAGCAAAATCATTTGGTTTCAGTTAAAAAAAATTCCTTGAAGGGAAATTTGGTTGTAAGAGATTAGGTATTTTATTCTGCTGTATTTAAGTAAATATTAAGCCTTTTAGTTGGTGTCATAAGTTCAAAAGTACTGAAGGGTACTTTTCCCAATGACATCAAAATGAAATGCGACTTGTGCACATCCATACGCGATTTCCTTCTGCCACCTCCAGGTCCGTCATTTGGGGGTCAGGGGGTCAATTGCTCCACTGGCTGCAGGATTTTTATGTATTTGCATGTAAGTTTTCTCGTTTTTTTTGCTATAATTTACATTGAGTATACCCTCCCCCTCCGGAAATATTCGAATTGACGAGCCTGCCCGCCTCCAATTCTTAGAATCTTGACTTAAAGATATAGTTCTCGCTCTATAGATGCTCAAGGCTCCACAACAGCCCTTCACAAAACAGTGTAATATTATACATTCGAATCTCAATAACTCGAATACTCCTTTATCTCGAAGTTTTCATCGGGTCCCAAACTCTTGAGACTGCTGTAAAAACTTTTCATAACTCGAACTACCAATAACTGAACTACCAATAACTCAAGCGTTTTAGCCGGTCACAAGGGACTTCGAGTTATCGAGAGTAGACTGTATATTGCCGATGGAATGACAACATGGTACATGGCTAGAAACAGGCTTGCAAAGCATGAGCGCATTAGGGGTACTGATATCAGTAATTTCAAAAATTTCAGAATCTTTGGGAAATGATATATAAGAAAGCTTACATTCTTTACATACTCGTTTTCTCTGTCACGTGATTTGTAAATGGTTTCAACCTACAGTATGTAGTTTCCGAGTAAAAAAAGAAAAAATAATAATTGAAGTAGTAGCGTGTGTCCCACGTAAGGCTGGACAGGTAGACAACATGCACGATCCAAGTGGTGTGAAGCATTTAACACCGCCTGTAATAAAGGTTAGTAATCATTATAAATGCTGTTGGGTACATAAGTGAGCATTGAATATAAGTAATATAATGCGTGGTTATACGCTGGAGGCTGTGAATACTTCCCTCGCATTGTAAATTTTGCCTACCGGCCCAATTTTATGTGGGACGCACTGTATTTACATGAATGAAAACGCAAAGTATTGGCAAATTTTCAGTGAAAATTGTTAAAGCAATGATGTCTCATTACTGCATAAATTTCGTAAAATACTTTACCAAGATAATTAAAATCTAAACCAATCCTTTTGTGTTGCCACCCAGAAGAAACAATATCTTTTCTAGCAAGAAGCTCTATGCAAAGTATTGACTAAGTTTCATTTACTAAGATATTCCAAATGTAGTCGAATCCTTTTGTGTTGCCATCCAGATGAAACAATATTTTCGCAGCTTCAGGCGATCTAATTAGGTAACAATCTTAAAACTCAGCGCGCATCGTTTAAAGTGGTCTTTAACCCTCCACAGTCCGAAGCCGCTCATTCAACACGCCTTCCTTTTGTCACCCAACGCAATATATTTATGAACCATGTAAATATCCCAAAGTATATATTTATCGATAGCTTCTGTCAAAGCCATGCAACGCTTGTTTTCCAGAATCAAAACCGGTGGATATTGTGCGCATATTCAGCAACCACTCGAAGCTGCTGGTAAGTGCTTTGCAGACGGACTTAGCAATCCAAGTTCTCCCCCTCCCTAGGCTTTCTAAACGAGTTTCGTTGGTTTATCGAGGAAACTCTTGGGCGAGCATTATCTCCTTATCAATGCTACTCCAGCTAACCGCGGAGGAAGGAAATTCGTTCCGAAGTGCTTCTTGTTGCATTTGTCCCTGCGAGCTTGTTATTTGCTGAACTCAATGGGAAAGAGAAACATGGATAGCTGATGATTATTAAAAGACTCAGATATTTATTGAAATAAGCGTAATATTAAAGTAAAAGCCTCGGAGTTGAACCCAATGGGGGATTTTAACGGACCATTATTGCTCAGCCTCAACAAGAATTGACCGAGAGCAAATGAGCACTTCACCAAAACTCCGGAGTTATGCAACAAACAAATTCCAAGTCTTGTTAGATAAATATGTTTCAAACAGATAATTCACAAATATCGTCCCTTTAATCTGAAACATGATTCAAAGGCTACTCCTTAAGGATTTTTAGTTAGATTTAATATTCAGTTTTGAAGGAATTTAATATAGTTTGTGAATTTTGTATCGACTTAATGCATTGAAATTCCAAGAAATAAATAACAAGCACAGAAAAAACTGAATATTTCATTGAAAAAAAGTTCTGTAATGCAACTGTAACAAATCTCAAAGTATGATTGTTTCGCTGGAATTAAAAAAGTTTCTTTTCCAATGAAAAAGTTGAGGCTAACACAAGGCCGTGGTGGTCTGATCGGTGAGGGGTGGACTTGTAACTGGATGGTCCCGGGTTCAATGTCATCCAATTGGAGATTTCCGTTTTCGTTTATGGTGACTGGGGCACTTTAAATATGTTGTGATCACATATACTTTCCATTCCAGACCTCTGGAGGTGCTGGATCAGGGATTGTTCGACTTCTGCTCAGAATTAAAAAAAAAGAGCTTTCTGTACGGTACAACAGATTTTTCCACATGTAGTGGGGCCATTCCACGAAAAAGTCAACCGCTTGTCCCGCACGTGACGGTTCATACATTTCATTGAAAGGTAATGATTTTAAAGGATAATGACGACATTTTTTGCTTAAGCTATCGCACATAAGATTGTAATTTGTTAAGCCGAAAAATTTTTTTCATTATTATTTTTAACTATTAGTTTTAATGACATATATGAAGCGCCCTCGAAAAAATGCTCGTGGAATGGACCTGTGGTAGTTACGGGGGAATCATGGAGTGTAATGTAATGTAAAGAAAGGATGTAGTGAAAATTTTAAGCTGTAATTTTTACTCCAAATTACTGACGAAAAAACTGTGATTGATTTTTTATTCAATAGTGACTTGAACCTTAGTGTCGTGATCGTCTATACCTTATTACAATTTATGTCATTTCTAACTAAATCTTGACCAAATCGGTTTTAATCCTTGTTATTCACATGAATCTGATCCAGATAAAGGTAACCGTGTTTCCAGAAAGCTTATTTTTCGGTTTTTTAGCATCAGAAATTCTTATACCATAATTCAATGACTAGGTGCCCATTATTGTTTCTTGTATTCATGCAAAAAGTATAGATAATTATTATGACAAATATAATCAAGCATAATGATTATAAAAATAGTTTATTTTATTAACAATTACTGTAATTGTTTATTTCGTAATATTTTTAAATTTATTTATTACCATTATGACAAATACTAGACGACCCGTGCGGAACTCCGCACTGTGCTTCGAATCGTTTCATAAGGCATTTCGCTCTTTAAAAATTTCAAAGAAAGAACATTATGAAGAAGAACCGAAAAAAAGTAAGCGCAGAAGAGAAGGCATGTAATTTAAAGACATCAGTAACAAAACCTCGTTAAATACAACGTTGTGATAATTTGATCATAGCTCACCTTTTGGTCGTACATATTTTCAATGCAAACATAAATATCATTAAAAGTGGCTGAGTAATGACTCGTGAAAAAGCAATAATTGTGCATGTGAAAAAAACAGGTTGTGGCAAATACAGTCCTGCCCATGTGAGCATCTAACGGGGAAAAAGAAACATTAAAGAGATATTTATTGGCACGGATTCGAATTGGCGCCATTCTGATTAACAGCCCGACACCCCAACAAACCTAGCAATTGCGCCCTCCTTTTCGAAAGCTATTCATTGAAGGAATGCTTAGTAAAAAAACAGCAAAAAAGCTTTTTGCCAAAAGAAAAATAATAATAATAATAATAATAAGATTATGCTTCTATATTTTGTCATTAACCAGCATGATACGATTTAAAATTATTCGTAAAGCATGGAATTTGATTAAAGAATGACGAATATCTCCCGTAGCGATAGAAATAAACATTCTAGAGAAGTAATAAATTAGATTGAAAACAAGTATTTTTATCTTTGAATATTGAACTATTTCACATAGAAGGTTGCTTTAACCGTTACGGCTTAAATGGATGCACATGTTTCTATTTTAACCGAACACTTAAAATTCAAAACCAAAACCAGTTGAACTGAGTCCGTTTTTTAAGTGTAATTTTTCGAACGTAGGCAAAATGTATTTTTTGGGTGAAACTCGGAGTTTTAATTTGGCGTAGAATTTTTTTCATTTGTATAAAAGGTCGAACACTGCTATTAGAAAAATCTACATTTCAGCGTACAAAGAAAATGTTTTTCTGCACAAAAAGGATTCCCTTGAGGTAAATCTAATACTTTTTTATGCTTACATTATGTTTAGTGGTCTGAACGGAGTCAAAGCTTAAAAAAATTAAGAACACCCTTCGATTAACAGTCAACTTATCCGAATGATAACTGTAGCCTGCATAAAGGAATTGAAACACCAAGTAGCATTCCCACTGCATTTATTTTATTACGTGTGTATGTTATGAGTACATGTAATGCGTAATACTAATATAAATTTGATATTATGTCGGACAACCCAAGCTTGCCCGAAGTTCAGATAGTTTATAGCCGAACGCTCTACCGAAAAAAACTTATCAATTTAACCGAACAACTAAGTCCAGTGCTTTTAAGATTTATTAAAATATAAACACACACACACACACACACACACAGGCTTTTTTTTTTTTTTTGCCGAAAGCGACGTAAAAAAATTTGAAAACTTCATTAGAACTTTGCTTTAAAAAAAATGCATAAGAACTACAGGCTGCATCAAGGTTTTGAAACAGCAAGGGGCGTTTTCTAAAACTTGATTTTTCGACCGTAAGTCTATTTTTCGTCGTTAGCCAGCCTGATAAATTTTAAAATGAGAGGGGAATAATATATAAAGTAAGATATTGAAGAGAAATGTTTTTTTTTTTTTTGAAAATTTTTACAATTTGTTACCTCAGGCTGCTTGAACCGTTATAACTTAGATGGCAGCACGTGTTCATCATTTAACAGCACGGTTAAAATACAAAATAAATTGAACTATGCTCTTGTTTAAGAGTAGCTTTTCGAATGTAAAAAAAAATGTGATAAGCTATTTGTTTTTTTTTTGCAAAAAGAAGAAAAAATATATAGTTTACCCTTTAAATTGAGGTAGTTATTTTTTTATTTGTACAAAGAGTCAAAAACTCATTAGAAGAATATATATTTTAATATACGATTTATAATTTTTTTTCTGAACAAAAAACAATTCTATTGTAGTCTGAAATCTTAAACCTGTTACTTATATTTTCGCTTACATTATGCTTTAATTTTCTTACCAGAGCCAAAGCTTAAAAAGAAAAAGAAAAAAAACGTACAATTCCGAAGTAATTTAGCACAAAGTCACTTCAAGTTTCCATATCAGCAAGGAGCGTTTCCTTCTCATTTATTCTATTCTTTCATAGTCGTTATTCGCTTAATTAAGTGTTCATGTAATGCGCGACATTGCTCTAATTTTTTGTTGCAGACTGCCCGGACGTGGGCCCGAACGCGCATTCTCCTGGTTACGAAGAGAACACTCTGCCGATCAAGCTATTCAGCTCTGTCGGTTATAGCGCAAATTAAAGTTATAAGTTTAACCGAAAACCTCATTCTGGTTCTTTAAAACAGGTTTTTCGGCTGAAAAAAACAATTTTTAGACCGTGGGTCTATTTTTCGTCAGTAGCCAGCACCATAAGCTTTAAAATAAGGCGTAAATCAAAGAAATCGATCAAGAATTGAGGAAAATCTGGCGTAGAAACCAAAATCAGGCTACAGAAATAATATATAAGGATTGAACTATGCTCTTTTTTAAGCGTAGCTTTTCGAATGTAGTAAAAATGTGATAAGCTATTTGGTTTTTTTTTTTGCAAAAAGAAAAAAATATATATATTTTACCCTTCAAATTGAGGTAGTAATTTTTTTATTTGTTCAAAGAGTCAAAAACTCATTAGAAGATTATATATTTCAATATAAGATTTATTATTTTTTTCTGAACAAAAAACAATACTGTACTGTAGTCAGAAATCTTAACCCTGTTACTTATATTTTCGCTTACATTATGCTTTGATTTTCTTACCAGAGCCAAAGCTTAAAAAAAAAAAAAAAACGTGCATTTCAGAAGTAATTTAGCAAAGTCGCATTAAGTTTTCATAACAGCAAGGAGCGTTTCCTTCTTATATATTCTATTTCCTCATATTTGTTATTCACTTAATTAAGTGTTCATGTAATGCGCGATATTTCTCTAATTTTTTTGATGCAGATTGTCCAGACGTGGGTCCGAACACGCATTCTCCTGGTTTCGAAGAGAACGCTCTGCCAATCAAGCTATTCAGCTCTGTCGGTCATGGTGCAAGTTAAAGTTATAAGTTTAACCGAAAACCTCATTCTGGTTCTTTAAAACACGTTTTTCCACTGAAAAACACAATTTTTAGACCGTGGGTCTATTTTTCGTCAGTAGCCAGCACCATAAGCTTTAAAATAAGGTGTAAATCAAAGAAATCGATCAAGAATTGAAGAAAATCTGGCGTAGAAACCAAAAACAGGCTACAGAAATAATATATAAGGACTAGTCGACCCGTGCGGAACTCCGCACTGTGCTTCGAATCGTTTCATAAGGCATTTCGCTCTTTAAAAATTTCAAAGAAAGAACATTATGAAGAAGAACCGAAAAAAAGTCAGCGCAGAAGAGAAGGCATGTAATTTAAAGACATCAGTAACAAAACCTCGTTAAATACAACGTTGTGATAATTTGATCATAGCTCCTCTTTTAATCGTACATATTTTCAATGCAAACATAAATGTCATTAATAGTGTGGCTGAGTGGTGACTCGTGAAAAAGCAATAATTGTGCATGTGAAAAAACAGGTTGTGGCAAATACAGTCCTGCACATGTCAGCATCTGACGGGAAAAAAAGAAACATTAAAGAGATATTTATTGGCACGTATTCGAATTGGCGCCATTCTGACTAACAGCCCGACACCCCAAGAAACCTAGCAATTGCGCCTTCCTTTTCGAAAGCTATTCATTGAAGGAATGCGTAGTAAAAAACAGCAAAAAAGCTTTTTGCCAAAAAAAAAAATAATAATAAGATCATGCATCTGTGTTTTGTCATTAACCAGCATGATACGATTTAAAATTATTCGCAAAGCATGGAATTTGATTAAAGAATGACGAAGATCTCACGTAGCGATTGAAACAAACATTCTAGAGAAGTAATAAATTTGATTGAAAATAAGTGTTTTTATCTTTGAATATTGAACTATTTCACATAGAAGGTTGCTTTAACCGTTATGGCTTAAATGCCCTCACATGTTTCTCTTTTAATCGAACACTTAAAATTCAAAACCAAAACCAGTTGAACTGAGTCCGTTCTTAAGTGTAATTTTTCGAACGTAGACAAAATGCATTTTTTTTTTCAGCAGAAAGCAGAGGAGTAGAAAATAATTTCTTGCTAATGAAGTTGATAATACTTTTAATGCTTTATATCGTATTCGCGCGAATAAAAAATTAAAGGTTTACTGAGTGAAACTCGCAGTTTTAATCGGGCGTAGTATTTTTTCATTTGTACAAAAGATCGAACACTGCTATTAGAAACATCTACATTTTAGCATACAATAAAAATGTTTTTCTGCACAAAAAGGATTTCTTTAGGTAAATCTAATACTTTTTTATGCTTACATTATGTTGAGTGGTCTGGATGTAGTCAAAGAACACAGTTCGATTAACAATCAAGTTATCCGAATGATAACTGTAGCCTGCATTAAGGAGTCGAAACACCAAGTAGCATTCCCACTGCATTTATTTTATTAGGTGTGTATGTTATGAGCACATGTAATGCGTAATACTAATATAAATTTGATATTATGTCGGACAGCCCAAGCTTGCCCGAAGTTCAGATAGTTTATAGCCGAACGCTCTACCGAAAAAAACTTATCAATTAAACCGAACAACTAAGTCCAGTGCTGTTAAGCTTTATTAAAATATGAACACACACAAAGGCTTTTTTTTTTTTTTTGCCGAAAGCGACGTAAAAAAATGGAAAGCTGCATTAGAACTTTGCTTTAAAAAATGCATAAGAACTACAGGCAACATCAAGGTTTTGAAACAGCAAGAGGCGATTTCGAAAACTTGAATTTTCGACCGTAAGTCTTTTTTTCGTCATTGGACAGCCTGATAAGTTTTTAAATGAGAGGGGATTAATATATAAGATAAGATATTGAAGAAAAATGTTTTTATTTTTGAAAATTTTTACAATTTGTTATCGCAGGCTGCTTAAACCGTTATAACTTAGATGGCAGCACGTGTTCATCATTTAACAGCACGGTTAAAATACAAAATAAATTGAACTATGCTCTTTTTTAAGCGTAGCTTTTCGAATGTAGTAAAAATGTGATAAGCTATTTGTTTTTTAGCAAACGAAGAAAAAATATATATTTTACCCTTCAAATTGAGGTAGTATTTTATTTATTTGTACAAGGAGTCAAAAACTCATTAGAAGAATATACATTTCAATATACGATTTATTATTTTTTTTCAGAACAAAAAACAATTCTATTGTAGTCTGAAATCTTAAACCTGTTACTTATATTTTCGCTTACATTATGCTTTAATTTTCTTTCCAGAGCCAAAGCTTCAAAAAAAACAAAAAAACACGTGCAATTTCGAAGTAATTTAGCACAAAATCACTGAATGTTTTCATATCAGCAAGGAGCATTTCCTTTATTCTATTCCCTCATAGTCGTTATTCATTTAATTCAGTGTTCATGTAATGCGCGATATTTCTCTAATTTTTTTGTTGCAGATTGTCCGGACGTGGGCCCGAACACGTAATCTCCTGGTTACGAAGAGAACGCTCTGCCGATCAAGCTACTCAGCCCTATCGGTCATGGCGCAAATTAAAGTTATAAGTTTAACCGAAAACCTCATTCTGGTTCTTTAAAACAGGTTTTTCGGCTAAAAGAAACAATTTTTAGACCTTGGGTCTATTTTTCGTCAGTAGCCAGCACCATAAGCTATAAAATTAGCCGTAAATCAAATAAATCGATCAAGAATTGAGGGAAATTTGGCGTAGAAACCAAAAACAGGCTACAGAAATAATATATAAGGATTAAAATAAAAACACACTACCAGGCTATTTTTTGTTTTTTTTTTTTTTTTTGTTTTTTTTTTGCCGAAAGCTACGTAAAAAATTTAAAACTGCATTAGAACTTTGCTTTAAAAAATGCATAAGAACTACAGGCAGCATCAAGGTTTTGAAACAGCAAGAGGCGATTTCGAACACTTGAATTTTCGACCGTAAGTCTTTTTTTCGTCATTGGCCAGCCTGATAAGTTTTAAAATGAGAGGGGATTAATATATAAGATAAGATATTGAAGAAAAATGTTTTTATTTTTGAAAATTTTTACAATTTGTTATCGCAGGCTGCTTAAACCGTTATAACTTAGATGGCAGCACGTGTTCATCATTTAACAGCACGGTTAAAATACAAAATAAATTGAACTATGCTTTCGAATGTAGTAAAAATGTGATAAGCTATTTGTTTTTTAGCAAAAAGAAGAAAAAATATATATTTTACCCTTCAAATTGAGGTAGTATTTTATTTATTTGTACAAAGAGTCAAAAACTCATTAGAAGAATATATATTTCAATATACGATTTATTATTTTTTTTCTGAACAAAAATCAATTCTATTGTAGTCTGAAATCTTAAACCTGTTACTTATATTTTCGCTTACATTATGCTTTAATTTTCTTTCCAGAGCCAAAGCTTCAAAAAAAAAAAAAAAAAATCACGTGCAATTTCGAAGTAATTTAGCACAAAATCGCTGATTGTTTTCATATCAGCAAGGAGCATTTCCTTCTCATTTATTCTATTCCCTCATAGCTGGTATTCATTTATTTCAGCGTTCATGTAATGCGCGATATGTCTCTAATTTTTTTGTTGCAGATTGTTCGGACGTGGGCCCGATCACGTAATCTCCTGGTTACGAAGAGAACGCTCTGCCGATCAAGCTACTCAGCTCTGTCGGTCATAGCGCAAATTAAAGTTATAAGTTTGACCGTAAACCTCATTCTGGTTCTTCAAAACAGGTTTTTCGGCTAAAAGAAACAATTTTCAGACCTTGGGTCTATTTTTCGTCAGTAACCAGCACCATAAGCTATAAAATAAGCCGTAAATCAAAGAAATCGATCAAGAATTGAGGGAAACTTGGCGTAGAAACCAAAAACAGGCTACAGAAATAATATATAAGGATAACTGTCGAAAAATACGTTTCAGTACATATTATTTATTGCTATTGGTAGTTACAACAAAAAGATAATTATAGAAAAAATACAATTCAGCAGATCTCCTAATTTGCATAAATTAAGATCGACTCCGATCCTGTTTACTGGAAGACACAGCTTTTCAAAAGTGACACAAAAATAAACAGAGGTCATTCCTTTTTTTTTGGTCTGCATATCAGCATTTGCTTTCAGCTAAAGAGGATATATCCAAAATGTTGAAAAAAAAATGAAAGAGAGAGGCCATATCTTTGTTTGTTTGTTTGAGGTACATTTTCGAAGCATATGATCAATCGTGTCAGCACCAGATTTTGTTTTGTTATAAAACATAATAATTTCAGGCTTTTGGTCAGCCTTAGAGATGTTTTTGTCATGATTTAAAGCAGAAAGTAATGGCAATATCACTGAAACCGAATAAGAAACTTTGTGTCTCACGTGATGTAGACAAAAACTTTTTAGTTCGAGTATATAGCTTTTTTTTTTTTTTTTAATATTATTTATTTATTTTTTAGAGTACCTGCGACTTTCAGACGCAATGACAGTAAAATTTGACGTAATGAGAGCGACGTAAAAATTTTCAGATTATATTTTTCGAATAGTAACATTGAACATTACAACGGACCACATGGTTCGACTTTGCGGACCCCATATGGCTAGCAGGCCGTAGATTGGACACCACTAATATAAATAAATAAAATTTTTTCAAATTCACTATTTATTCCAACTCGTTGAATATTATGTAATACATATATCTGGTGGGAAAATACATTCGCATCTTGCGGACAACGTGAAACTTGCGTATAAAAAGTTAGAAAAATAAGGAATCATTCTGTCTTTCGGCAAAAACAGGGTACACACTTTTCCCATGATGGGAGTGTGAGATACAGTCACATTTAAGTAAAAAAGATGACGGAAAAAAAGTTATTTCCTGCTTTACTTTTTCAAAATTCGAAATGGGTACCGGAGTATCCTCTTATTGAGAGTAAAGGTAGCGTTTGGTGATTAACGCTAGGGGTGGAAGTAAAGAGTTTTTTTTAGAGGTAGAGAATTTTAGGTTCAAATAAAACACAGTTAAATGTTGCAAATTGCCATGAATGTTGCTTTATTCGAAAAACGATTCTTTGCCTTTTTTATTTAAATATGATTTCTGGCATATGGCCACCTCGGCTGGCTAGAAGAAAGTCTAGTCGGAAAGTCCAATTTTCTCACTTTTTGCAGCAATAGAGGCCGTATGTCAGTAATAAGGTGGCGAATGTTCTCTTCCAAGACGTCAATCGTCTGTGGCTTTTCGGTGTAGATCAGACTTCACATAGCCCCACAAAAAGTAGTCCAGCAGTGTTAAATCGCATGATCTAGCAGGCCAATCCACAGGTCCATTACGCGAAATTATTCGTTCACCGAACGTTTCTTTCAATAAATCAATTGTGACGCGCGCTGTGTGGCATGTTGCACCGCTTTTTGTCTATTCATGATGAAATGGCAATCCGAACTGAACACAAAACAAGTGACAGCTATCAAAATGGCACACATATCAAACAGTGTTGCCAACTTAAAGTTCTATACCTCTAAAAAAAACACCCTTTACATATGGGAGTTATGTGCGCAGAAGAGTCTTCAAGTAAATTCAAAATTTCTGCGTTATGCAAAGGAAAACACGGTTCAATGAAATAGATGTTTATGTTTTTTTTTCTTTCCAAAAATCTGCATGCACACAACTGTGATTAGGGTGTACTTTTAATCTAATATTTTGCCCAGCTAACAAATTTTTAATATGCTTTAAACAATTTTTTTTTGAAAAGTAACCGTAAACTGCTTCATGGTTTCATTATACCCCGTCTTCTCTTACTTGTTTCCTTTTTTGTGATTAATTGAAACTGCATTACTTTTTCCACATCCACACACGCGTTTATTTTACTTAAATGATTTGTATTTAACAAAATAAAGCTTTATTCTTGAAAAATAACAAAAATAAATATCAAATAGTGTTTTCTCGTACCGTGTCTTTCAAGCTTATTTCCTTATTGGTGATTTATTAAAATTGCATTAGTTTTTCTACACCCATACACGGCATTTTATTCATTTAAATGATTTGTATTTAGCAACATAAATAATTAATTCTTGAAAAATAACAAAATGAAACGTCAAACAGTGTTTTCTTGTACCATGCCTTCCCAGCTTATTTCCTTATCTGCATTAGTTTTTCTGTACCCACATACGGCATTTTATTTTATTTAAATGTTTTGTATTTAAGAATGTTAATTTATATTGCATGGATTAATTCGTATTTTTTCTGATGAAATTATTCTATTAAACGAAAGTATCATTTTCAAAACTTACTTCAAATGTGTGACATACTTTACTCTACACATGATTTAATTCGGAAATATCGTTTGCTTCAAAGTCATTTCAATTCAAAATTATCATAATTATTTAGATCTTTTGGATTCAAAAATATCGTCTGCGCTATTCAAAGAATTCAAATTTTTCAAATACGAACGTGTGTTGTTTTTGTTTTTTAGAGTACAAAAATAGCTTTTGTATTTTTAAAGTTGTTTATGATCACAAATATCATCTGTATTATTAAAGCTGTTAAGATTTCATATGAATATTCATGTATAAAGTTGTAACATTGAAATTACTTATTAGCAGTGGTTGGAAAAACTACATTTTTTTTTGTAGTGAACTACAAATACTTTGTTACAAATGTAGTTAACTACAACTACATTTTTTAAAATGTAGCAACCACAAACTACTTTTGAAATGTAGTCGCTACTTCGCTACTTTTCAAAAACTAGGGGTTCCCACAAAAAATAAAAGTCGATTTTTCAAGTCGCATACCCCCTTACATTTTCCTCTTATGTCAAAACAATTGTGAAAAAAAGTTTCATATAGTTTGAACAACGTCAACCCGTGCCGATTTGCGTCTGAAATGTGTAAACCAGCACTTGTATGCTTGGCCAAATCGGGGGAAAAAAACTTTTCTTTAGAAACTTGAAATTTCTGTTGATAAAACGTTGCCCCCCAATACGCCACATGCACCACAAAAACATTTATTCAAATTGAAATACATTTAGATATTCTACACTTGACCTAAAATTTATAATTTTTTGCAAAACCTTTATTTTTTTTTATTTATCTTTACATATTTTTACATATTAATTTACATAAAATATCAAGTTCAAAAGTTTTTTGCAAACACATTTTCAGATGAATATTTGCAAATGAATCATAAAAAAATAATATAGTTAAAACAATTTAACTTAAGCTTGAAAAAATCCATATCTTTGAGTACTAAGTGCGACACTTAAATATTGCAGGAGAGCAAAAAATTATATTTAACAATAATTACCTAATTTACTGTTTATATATTTCAGCTTGATAATTCAGTAAAATTTACCTTACATTTTTAAAAATAAATATCGAAAAAGATCAATTTTTTGAAGAAAAATATAAATTTTAGGCCAAGTGTGGGATACTTAAATGTTTTTAAATTTTAACAAATGTTTTTGTGGTGCATGTGGGGAATAGGGGTGACACATTTTATCAACAGAAATTTCAAGTTTCTAAAAAACGATTTTTTAAAAAAAATTTGGCCTAGCGTTACAAGTGCTAGTTTACACTTTCAGTCGGAAGTCGGCATTGGCAACCGTTGTTCAAATTATGTGTAACTTTTTTTTACAATTGTTTTGACGTAAAAGAAAAATATAAGAGGGTGTGCGACTTGAAAATTCAACTTTCGATATTTTTGTGATACCCTAATACATACACACACCGTAAGATGATTGAATGGAAAAAGGTTTAGATTGACAAATTAGACTGTCTGAACATGGGAATATTACTAACAATTATCTGTTAATATTCCCCCCACTCAAAATATCCATTTTCATACTCTCATACAACACTGTAATGCTCGTTTTATTGTAAACCGGCCAGGACAATTCAATATCATCCTCTTCTATAACATTTACAGTAGTTTTTTTATTTAGAGAATACTGTGAAAGCACTTATTTTCGCAATACTTTAATTTTCGCCTTCCTGTCGTAATCGCGAAAATTTAAGCCTTGAGAAAAATTTAAGCCTGTCTGTTCTTCAAATTTCATTCTAATCATAAAATTCACGAAATTTTCAACGGGAAATCACCGATATCTTCATTTTTGCGAAAATAAGTGCTTTTATAGTATTGGAACTATAATCTCTTTGAAATCTAAAAATGTTCATCCGCGGATCATTCTCGGCAGCCAGAAACAACAACATTACTACAATGTTGATACTACAATGATATATACTAACTACTAAATTGGCGGTTATTGCTAATTCATATTGCATTTCTTTTCAAGTCAAGCTCTATTCAATCGAATATTGGAGAAATATGAAAATTACAATGGCAAACAAACAAATGGCGTCAAATAGATAGAATGCGTGACGTCAAAATGAGATGCCTGAGGTCAGCTCGTATTTTTATGAGTCTTAATTCTCATTGCATCAGTTGGTGTATGCGCCAGTCAACTTCGTTTGAACCTTGATTTTTTTTTTCAAAGTTTATTTCCAGAAATCACTACAAACTAATATTTTTTTTTGCATCGAACTACTCCCTAAACTACTTATTTTAAAAAGTAGTGCGCTACACTACAAACTACTAAAAAATGTAGCTACTACAGTAGCGTCGATACTTGTAGCGCGCTACTTCCAACCACTGCTTATTAGTTTTGTTTATATTACTATTTATAATTAAAACAACTATCGTAAATATGCTATGATTAAGGTTATAAATTCCATGAAACTTAAATTAATTGTCTGAAGATGTTTTGAAATTTTAAAGTAATGTTTTCAAAGTTCAACAATCAATCTATATGTGAAACATCAACAAACGGCGTTTTATATAGAGCAAAGTGAAATAATTTACCTATTTCAAAACAAACGACTTGCAAATTTGTTTTGAAAACTACATAAAGAAAGAAAAATGTAAATTGTACTAAAACTTGCATTAATTTTCATTTTTGGCCGTAAATTTTGTACCTTAAAAAAAAACAAAAGAGTGGAAAATGTTCACCTATTTTTTTACAGTGCTAAGTGAAAAATAAAATTAATTTTCTAATGAACTGTTAAAAATATACATAAAATGAACGAGGGTTAGGTTCATCCCACTTTTAAAACGCTTTTAGAATATTTTTTTGAACACTGACAGACTATTTCGTTTAGAACACTTAGTATACTTTTTACAGCACTTATGAAACTCTCCTTTGATTATACGAGTAATTTATGCTGTTAATTTTACAGACATCTCGCGGGCAGCTAGCTGTCAACTGTCGATGGGCAATGAAAGGTCTTCGACCACGTAAGGCCATCTGGCAGCATTTGCGAGACCAGTAGGCAGCGATTCAGTACAGCAAATTCTCTAGTAGTATCATACAAAGCCAATCAGAGGCGATTTCAGCCTAGTCGGAAACTAGGGATTCGGCTCGGAATCGGAGTAGTATCAGTTTTAAAATTTTTATTGGGGAGGTGGACTCGACGACCAAATTGACGAGGGGCCTCGGCTCTCGATGATCTTGGTATCATATTGTGGAGTACTGTTGTCTGATAGTGTAGAAGGCTGTTGAAATTATATTTATACGGGACAGAAAGCGATTAGAAACTGTGTCCAAATGTGTTTCTAATAAATTATTAAATGGCCCCCTAATCTGTTTTCAAATTTGTTCCCAAATGAAATTTTACAATTATCCTCAGCAGGAGAATGGGAACAGCTTCGGAGCATATTTTGGTAATCTTTCATTTTAAGCGAGGAAATTCGGAACACATTTTAGTGCACATTCAGTACTGGGAATTTTCAGTGTAGATTCATTCCTATAAATTTCAAGTGTTTGTTGTAAAATAACTATAATGTTATGTTTTGTAATTGTAAATTTACATCGCACAAAACTAGACATTTATTTTAGCTCAACTTGATTCTTTCACGTAAATAACAATTTATATTCCTTTAACGAAGTATTGAAATGCTGCTCGTGAAACGAAAAAATATATTATACAAAAGATTCACAACAAACAAAACAGGAAGATAAGGATTGTCGAACAGGAAGATAAGGAGGTCGATTTGTATTTATAAGATAATTTTTAAAATAAAAAATACACTGATACAATCATTTCCTATTATATCAGTGATAACGTTGTACACATTTTATCATGTCAGATATGCATTTAGTTTTGTTTTTCTTTTGGTAAATTACTCAATTTTTCAACAAACTGTTTCGTTCGTTCTACAGGTTAAAAACTGCTGACGCAAATACAAGAAATGCAATATCCGATCCAAATGAATACTTTAACCCCAAGACCTAAATTCAGGGGCTGTATCGTGGAGTTCCCGCCCTCTTAAATCGACCAAAAACTTCCTGCAACTGCGTCGTGGAAACTTCGAGAAATTATAGCAAGAGAATCCTAGACTTCTATTTGTGTTTCAATAGTATGCTTATGATGACTCCCTCCTAAAGCAGAAGCTGAATCCATCAGCAAGATTTTCGGACATAAAGAACCGTATTAATCCCACACACACAACAGGACAATGATAACTATTTAATCGTTGTGCCAGTGGCAGACTTCAATAACTCTAATTAATATAATGCAAACAATGCATTGTCCTTTTTTCACGAGAAGGCATTTTGCCCCGATTCTTCGAACGCAGAGTTCCATTTCACTCGGGGGTGATCGGTAAGCAATCCTCGCGCTTCTAAATGAGACAACCGGACAGCCTTAATTTGGGCGTGTATTTTAATGTGCAAAAATGCCTTAGTGTCCTTTACATCACTTGCTTCACTTGTCTGTTGTCATTTTAGTTATTCTTATATTTCAAAAACTGCTGCTTTTACAACAAAATGCTATAATCCGAATATATTTTTTCTGCCGAAAACAGCGAAATAGAATCATCGGATAGCACGTGACGAAGGAGGAGTCAAATCCCTTCTCGTGGAAAACGGACAATACAGAGAAAATTGTACAGATGCAATTTGGAGTTCCGAGAAAACTTTCGTTCAAGGCAAGAAAAATGCAAGAAACACATTATTAAATAGTGAATATGTAAAGAAGTCGTTATTGTGTTGAATAGTGAAAAATCGTACTAAACCTTTTCAGCTTTTATATATATTGTATTTCACTGAATAACTTCTCGGAGTTTAAAAACAGGTGGTGTAATTGAAGATCTCGGTGCAAGAAGAGGATGGATCCACTTTTTATTGGTTTTATGTTTTGCATTGAATGAAATACATTAAAAAAAGAGAAAATAAACATTTATTATGCACAAGGACGAGACATTTCCAACCAATATTCCATAAGATATTTAAAATAAAAACAGCTGATAGTAGGTTTCAGAAGAAAGTGAAGAAAAATCGTTACTTAATTTTGCTGTATTATTTTGAAGCTCCGTGAATTTTATTACAATTTACTTATTAGAATCGAATAATATTATTATTAAAAATCAAAAATGTATTTCGATCATTTATGTACTTACGGGACAGCTCCAACACGTAACAGTTAGTTACACATTGGTAACATTATATTTCATAAACATGTCCTTGAAGTCGGTGTCATAGAGGTTCATTCTAACGTAATATTAATTACTAAGACAAAATCTTTAAAAATGATTTTTATAACTGTTTTTATGATTCCTGAATATTTTTTTTAAAACAGGAGCGAATTAAATTAATAAGTTGAATTTGAGCTTTTTTTTTTTTTTTTTTTTTTTTTTTTAAGTTTCAATATAACATTAATATACAACAATGTTAAAACAGGAGCCCTCTCCTTCTTGCCGCGAGGTCTTCAATTCTCTTTTGTAGTTTGTCACTTATTTATGTTAACAGAAGAAGAATTTTATAGGAAGTGTTCAGATAAGTTATGAAAAATGAACAAAACTAACAACTTGTTCTTCTTCTTGCTACTTTTCCTTTTTGACAATTAAATTTGGCTTTTTTTTACTTTTAATGTAACATTACAAATAAACAGCAACAAAGACAAATATATTTGTACATCACGTATAAAAACATTTCGAGTAAAATCTAAAAGTGCTTTAACATTACGGTTGAGTATCTACCACATATTGAGAATTTATGCAAGCTAGAATTTAATTGAATTGTAGAGATAAAAAACACAATTAATTCAACAATAAAATGAGCTTACTAGAAAAAAAAATCTAAAACTTTGCATTTTAATGGAAAGAGAAAACAGCCTTCCCTTGCACGTTATTTCTTTTCTAAGGTTTTGAAATAGCAACTGCATTCAATATTCTTTTTAAAACCTTTACCCCCTAAAATACTTAGTCAAATAAAACATAAAGGAAATGGTCCCAGAAACTTTTTGATGCATTTTATGCATATTTTGCAGATGAAGACATACGCCAAAAAATCAGAACATTATCCAGCTAATGACTTAAAGTGTTTAACAATTGCTCAGAAGAAATTCAGAGACCTAATGGCTTATAATGCATGTTTCAAATTGAAACTAATATTCAGAAAATCCCGAAACACTTTCTTACGCTAATAATAGCATCTCAATATTCAGACATGATTATAAAGGACAGACTTCTAGTTACATAAATTATTTCCGCCTTTTTAAATCTGAGCTCCTTTTGAAAGATACTGAAATATTTTAAGTTATTGCTAACAGACTTTTTGGGTATGTTATACACAAAAAATGGCAAAGCCGTTCCCTTAAAAACAAGCCCGGGATTATTCCATGGAAAGATGTTCTTAAATGTCCACTACATAGTGAACCTTTTCATATGTAAATAATTTCTTTAACTGTGTAAATAGTGTAAAAGAAAGAGAAAGTAATAAAACTACTTAAACTGTTCTTCGCGTGTTGCAAATAGCAATCTCTTGCATCAAAGAAATCCGTATTTCTAAGTAAGTGGGTCGCGGTAATTGTCCGGGCACTCCAAGACATTTGAGAGCCGGAAGTGAAAGAGCACATTTGATTCCCTACTTCTATCGTCCGCACAGATGTCATTTTTTATTTTACTTCCCTCGTCGAAGGAGCGAGTGTTTTGAAACAAAATGGCACCAGGGCATTATTTGCTATTGAAAAGACGAAAATCTTTTATTTTCAAATAGACCTCTAAATGAAAGCGAGAGTGAGAGAGAAGGATAGAATCCTCTCTGAAACGTCTAGAAGCGAGCAGTTAAGCGAAAGTGCTAGAAGCTTTCGCTGGCGAATAATCGGGAGTTCCTCTCTCTCTCTCCGCTCTTCATCTTTCCACAATAAAGGAAAACCATAACTGCATGGAAGAAATGATAACAGAGCGTGCTTTTTTGCTTTCCAATCGGATCTGTTTTATAACCTATGATTAGCATAAATATTGCCCTCCACGCTTCGCACTTCCCGTACTAAGTACTCGAGTCTTCTTCAGATAGATGATGGGTCGTTGACAAATTGAGAGAAATATTGTTTTGAGATCTTTCTGTCCAGCATTGCTTTCTGCTGAGTAACCTGTGAAAATCTTTACCATTCCAAAAACCACGTGCAATCAATTTCAAGCTGTGCCAAAGCAATGGAAAAAAATCATTTGAAACAGCAAACTTTTCTGTAGTTCTGACTTAAGGAACCCTATTTCACAGCTTCAAATCTCATTTTGAAACAGCAAAAGTGGAAACATTTCTATGATTCTGACTAAAGGAATCCTTTTTCCCAACTTCAAATCTCATTTTGTAACAGCAAAAGTGGAAATATTTCTATGATTCTCACTAAAAGAATGCTTTTACACCGCATTCAATTTCATTTTGTAACAGCAAAAGATTTGCCATGCTTCTAAGAAAATTTCCCACTGTTTCTGCTCATTTTGTAACAGTAACCACTGAAAGATTTTCCAAGTTTCCAACGAAATGAAAATTCTTACTCATATTTGAACAACAAATGCTCAAAAATTGTCTCTGTCTATAAGCCTTTTCACCCCCCCCCATCTTACACACGTTTTAACCACAAATACGCAGTGAAAAAATTTCTATGAAGCTAATCAAAACGAAGGTTTTCTCACAGCATTCCTGCTCATTTTGTAACTGAATATTAAGATAATTCTTCTTTTTTGTGACAAAACCTTTTCCAGAACATGCTTTCTTATTTTTTAAGAACAAATATCAATAAGATAAATAAATACCTTTGTGCTGAAAAGTAAAGTAAGAAATGATAAGGTCAAAAATCACAAATTGCAGATTACTGCAAAATGGGCAATTTGCACAATTTTTGTGCTTTTGCAATTTGTGTTTTTTAACGTTGTTATTTCTTACTTTACAAATATAGATAGTTTTTCCAAGCTGCTGACAAGATGAAATTTTCCCCTTAACTTTCTCGCTCATTTCGTAACAGCAGCTGCAGTGTCTTATGGTATCAAAGCCCTATTACGCAACCTCGCTCAGAGTCAGTAAGCTGACTTTTTGATCCTCTTAAAAGTAATCTTGACACAAAGCAGTCTCATAATACCTCATCTAGGAGACATCAATTCCGCATATTTAAAGCAAACGTATTTTGAATGTTTGTAATGTTGCTATTAACGGCGATTGTATGTTGGTGTAAAAACGGAAGCAACAACAACAAAAGCTCCAAATTCATGTACTATGATGATAAATTTGTTTCTCACTGTGCGCAAGCGCAAAATATACACCCTGATTTTTTTTTCGCTGTCACTTCTGGTCTGAAATAAGCATTATTCGTACAGGAAATTTTAACAGACGTTGATTTTGAAAACATGACTGTCATATTTAGTTCATCAAACTTAACTCTTTTTTGGTAGTAGAATAACAAGTCAATTTGATTGAAATTTAAGCTCATAAATTACCAAATGCATCTTATACATAAATTTTCTTTTCCTGCTTCTAAGGAACTGCAATATTTGCTTTAGAAAATAAAATAGTGAAATCCCGTAATAACGAACACCAATACAACGAAATATCCGTTTGAGCGAAATACATTTTCAGTCCCGATTTAATTTCCTCTATATTGCTTGAATTCTGTTGGAATGAAATTCTAGTTACAATGAACAAAATTTTTGGTCCTTGAAAGTTCGTTGTAACGGGATTTCACTGTAATTGCACTTACTTTTAGAAATATTTATACCAATATGTTAATTAATATAAGCATTTGAAAAAGTGTAGCCAGATTTATTAATACTATCGAGACATATAATAAACAAGGTCGTAACATTTGATGTCGTAACATTTCGATAAATCAGTAATGTGTTTAATTAAAAATGTCACTCATCTAAAATTATTACCATACATTTTATGATTTTCCATGTTAGGAAATAGGAGAAGCCTGAAATTCAAATTTACACACCCTTGAATTCAATGTTAAATTTTTCTTGCCAATATTCACAAAGAAAAATAAATACGAAACGGTAGGGGAGACCGGGGCAGGTTTTCGCGCGGGGCACGTTTTCGATTTGACATTAACTCGCTAGCAAGCCAATAGATCGAAGCACCGACCAGACTATTTGAAAGGCAGTGCCACTAGACGACAACTACGAGAGTTTTAGTTGGATGGTAGTTCACATCGCTGCGTAACGTCAGTTTCTATTGTTTTTATACAAGTAAGTAAATTTTGATGACCTCATTTAAACTAAAAACAAACATATACGTCTTAAGTTTAACGACACTTAAAACTATTTTTCTGTAAAACAAAGCTTAATTAATTGATGTAAGTAATTCTACGTTGTAGCCAAGGTTTCTCTGAATGGTGTAGTACAGTTGTTTCAAACTTAAGTATATAAATAAAAATTATAAAAAATAATTTAAAAAAAGCGCGAAAACCTGCCCCGGTCTCCCCTATATATAATTGAAATTAAGGTTCAAATTAAAGGGTTTGCGGCAAAAAAGAAGTATCTATGTCCAATTTCACTGTTTTCAAAATGTCTCATTAATGCTTAAAACATCAATCTACATTTTTCATTTATCATATTTTACTAATTTCCTTGTACGCTTCTCAATACAGTTATACACAAACATTTAATTTTTTTAGAATGTGATTAGTTGTTTTAAGCTTGTGGACTTTTTGATAACTGCAAATTGGAGCTACTTCGTAGCAGGCCCTTCAATTCGTAATTGCATATTTCTTTTCCGCCATGTGAAGAAAATTGTCTTGTCATTTTCTTCTTGAACTCCCTTTAACGCTGACATTGAAAAATAATGTGCTAGTAATTTTCTTTTCTATAAGCTTCACATTATAGTCTAACATTTTAGCTGAACTTAAAAGGGCATTTGTAGGAGCAAAAGGTTTGATCCTGCAACATTCATCTCATTAATTTTACCCAAGTTGCAAGATAAGTTTTGTGTTTGTTTTTACGCATGAAGTATTTAATAGAATATCCTAAGAAAACAATACAATACGAAAACATGTACAGCTTAGTTAAAAGGCATCATAGCTTTCAATTAAAAAGTATCGCGCTGCAAAAAATGTACCTCAAAAATGTAAAACTTACTTTGAGTTTCGAGTAGCCTTTTGTTTACTACAAACGAGAGATTAAAATCTCATTCCGATTATCTAATTTTGAAGAAAAAGTAATAAAATAAAAGAGTAAAATATCAATCTGCATAGAATAATTCAATTCTTATTTCACTTCTTTTCATCAGAAGGTTTGTAGCGTATCACTTAATAGGGAAAACATAAATAAGGAAATAAAAATTAAGCAATAAAATAAAATGAAATAAACAAAAAATTAAAATGGCCTAAACATATCAATGATGAATCTCCTCTTCAATGTAAGAAAATAGAGATATGATCTTGCAGGAATATAAATGGAGGGAACAAGTTCAATCATTGGCTTAGCAAAAGCTGAGGCTACGACTCCAAGTCACGTGACTCAGCAATGACGAATGTTTGACACGTTTTGCGTGAAACTAAAGAAAGAAACCTGATTTCTTCCAATGCTTTGCTTTAAAATCCATCATGTGAATTGCTATTATTTGGTTCGCGCACGAAAGTTTTCACTCCTTCCATTTTATCTCTTCTCAATGGATATGATCAGTTACTTTTTCATTACCCCCTTTTCTAGCAATTTTTCTAGTTCTTCGTAACTTTGAAATATCTTTATCTAATTTCAAGTTAAAATTTGAGCATTTCTGGCGCAACTTGCGCTGGTTTATTTTTTATCAAAAAAAAAAAAAAAAAGTTTTTAGTAATATTTTCAAGTTATCAAATATTGAAAGCAGTAAAACTAAATGTATCACATTTTTATCCTAATATTTTAGAACGCTGAGGGTCGAACTACAATGCAAAAGGAAATTTAGTTCCATTATTTCTCCAACATTGATGACTAAATAATTGTGAATATGGTTAATTATTATTATTTATCGAATTTGATTTGCACCGGTATTTTCTCCACTGTGTGGCAAGTAATACAAAAAGTGAAAAAAGTTTGATGCTAAAAATGTGAAAAGACATTTAAGATTTTTCGGTCGAATAATTTTAGCAACTAATGAACGCTCGTAGATTTGTCATCCATTTAATTTTTAGCAATAGAAGGGAAAAAAATCGGTAAATCTTAAGTTTTATCAGTAATTTCGTGACATTTCTCTTAAAAAAGTTAAGCAAAAAATATCCCGAAAATATTTATTTAAATTATTATTTCAGCGATATTGTTTAAAATTTGCATTTACCCAAATTTCTATAAAAACATATTTGCTATTGATTTGAAAGACAATGGAAACGTGCACACAAAAATTATAAATGATGATGGACACACAAGCATTAATGTTAGTAAAATGAATTTGTGAATCATACTTTCAACACCTGAAGCAAAAAAAAAAAAAAATAAATAAATAAATAAATAAATAAATAAATAAAAAAAATCGGGAGCTTAAAAGAAAGGATGTCCCGCTTTGAGGGGGTTAGGGGTTCGTGAAACTGTGATAGTCTGCGACAAGGCGGGGGGGGGGGGGAGATGGGTAAGAAGAAGTATGACCTTGCGTATTTTAAACAAGAATATGTTTATGAAAAATATCGTGACATGTGACAAAGGGGCGAGGGAGGAGGAGAGGGTCAAAAGCGATGGGAAAAAAGCGTGGCGTTATTTATGGACAGCCCCTAAGAACGTGCGAATCATCAAAATAAAATGCAGTTTAATTTCATTTTAAAAGAAAGTAAGACTACTCATACAACGAAGTGTAAATCAAAGTATTGAACTGTAAATCATTACAGTTTTGAAAAAGTATGGTAAACAAATCAAGGTAGTTTCTGACACATCGAAAACCTTTCAGAAAGAAGACAAAACAGGAAAAAAAAATGCTATTGCAGTGTATGTAAACAAATCAACGTTTTAACTCGCGTACACGTATTACTTTTTAATCATAAACATTCATATATAAGTTATAGAAAGTAAGAAAAAACAAGACGCAATACTGAAAGATATTTTTCAAGCGAAATCAAAATTCTTACTCACTTAGGCAAATGCTTAAAAATAGTCTGCGCATCTGGTAAAATAAAACCCTTTTTACTCCATTCTTACTTCTTTTCAATAGCTGATTTAAAAAAAAATCAATGATAGGAAGCAAAAAAAAAAAAAAAAAAACGAAGCTTGACCACAGCACTAATGCTCATTTTGTTCCAATATGGTAGACAATTTTACATTTTTCGGATACAGTCGACTGACGCTACAACGCGATCCGACTTACGCGAAATGGCTATAACGCGAATTTTTCACGAGTAACGAGTTTTAGAGCTAACGAGAATTTTTCGCCTACAACATGAATTTTTTAGAAGGAAGTATCAACTTCGTTATTGGTTACTAAATAGTGATTTCGCGAATGTTATTACGTCCCTTTGAGCATCACTGACAGCCAAAGTTTCCATGCCAAACTAGTCTAGTGCATCAAATAACCATAATGGCACCTTAGTGTCACCTTCATCTAAAGTTTGGAAATGTGAAGAAAAAGAAAGTTTCTGAATTAAAAAAAAAAAAATTAAAACGGCTAATTTTCTCGATATGCTTGAACAATTACAAAACGAAAAACGTCGAAGGTAGTGAGGCAATAAGTATGAGTGAATCTTCCATATGTACAATTAAGAGTCAAAACAAAAAGAGGTCCGTAAAAGTTTAGAACTTAGTTTCAATATTGAAGCTTGCAGAGCAGTCTAGCAAAGTAAAAATCATGAAAATGGAAGCTACGCGCGCTCTTGCATTGCGGATTAATAAAAAGATCAGGTAGAGGAGATGTAGCCACAAATTGAAACGTTTTAAATAAAAGGTGAAGCGTATTTAAAAATGTTTTATATAAGAATAACGATCCGATCTTGGAGCATAAATCATCACTAGTATCCTCATTTTTTTAACTCGTAAATATTGCTACTGTATCTAATGTACAGTACTATTTTGTGCATTATTTTCATTTTACTGCATGCAGTGCGTACCGTGTTGTTTTATTTTATATCTTTTATTCATATTGGTCATTTATTTTGTGCATCTTAAGTATTTCATGTTGAATAACAGTTTTTTATTTTTTAAATACAGTAAAAGTTCTGTTCTTTATGGAAGAAACTGTAATGGTTAAGGAATGCTTTAGAGCAGTTTGAGGGGTATTTATAAGTGCCTAAAAGTATTTAGTATGCTTTAAAAAGTTTGTATGCATATATTTTTCCACAACGCGAAATTTCAACTTACGCGAGGAGACTTGGAACGCATCCCTCGCGTAAGTCGGGACTCGACTGTATATCACTTCTTAATGTAGTCATAAACAATGAGGGCGACATGCCCAGAAATATAAACATACATTAATGCTAAATTATAAGCATAAATAATTTCATTTTTAATCTTTGTTATACCTGTAAATGTTATTTGATTAAATATAAATAATACCGGAAGTCTCTGTACTGAAGATCAGCGGTGCGACTCGTAAGCAACATGCGGTGTTTTCAAGGTTAAAAAAAAAAAAAAAAAAAAAAAAAAAAAACACGTGAAATTTTTTTTGGGACATTGAGCTTATTGGAGTGAGTCCGATAACTCTGGTTCTACACCGAAAAGTAAGTGAAAAAACTGTAAAATTAAATCCTAGGGGGAAAGAGGCGTTCTCAATGTTATTAAAAATATTTTAGGGGTTAATATCCCCATGAGTCTTCCAACTTGCTATAAATGTTCATGCTTTTGAACCGTATCATCTTTTCCTCCAAATAAAAATAATGTCTATGAAACTGTGGAAAAAAAAAATTGGAGGGCACCATTTCCGAAAAGTGGGACGTGATGGGGAAAACGGTGGTCACATTTCGATTTAGGGGGTCATTTTACATAAGAATCAGCAAGAATGGGATTCGAAGCATTGCGATTTTTTTTCCTTTTTGGCGCCGTTGTATAATTTAACGCTCTTAAATAATATCTATTCAATTAAAGAAAAACATACCACCGTATCTCAGCAAAACGCTAATACATTCTCGCTTTCATTATGTCCTTTGTTTTAAATCTGAATATTTGAGAAATACCCCTTACTCTCAACTTCTGGATGCAAGAGATGACTATGCAAATCTGGCTCTATATGAATCAAATTGGACATATGCCGCGACAAGCACTTAAAATGAAACCCAGAAAAATGACTGACAAGAAGCAATGAAGTTAAATCTAACTTAAGGGCTGTCTTTAACAAAGATCACTTCCTCCCCCTCTTTTTCCTGCATACTCTTTAGAACTGCTTCCCGAGTTGCCTCTGTCAAGTTGTCTTTCACTTTTCCTGAACGACAAAGGGGAAAATAATCTGTTTTCAGTGTATTCAATGGTTGTAAAAATTAACGATGAGCATTTCAAAAGAAGTTGTCTTCGAATGTGGAGAGTTTTTTTATAGCAGTAAAAACTGTTTTAATAAAAGTTGCACAGTTTAGAATAAGAAAAGAAGATGCTTTATTTCAATAGATATGAAACATATGCACAGTGGGGTTGTGTCTTTTCTCATTAATATTCCTTTTACTTCATTTAGAGAAGAGAAATTTTTTTTGAAAACCTGTTGTATTTCATGAGCTTTATATCGCTTTTTCATTGATTGTCACTTATAATTGTAACGACGTTTTATCTTTAACTACTCAAGGCATTTATCCATGTATGAAAATGGTGAAAGGTTACTAGCAAATTTGCACATGCTCGTGTCTCACACGGGCAATCTTTTATCTTTGATTACTTTATTTCTAATGCCCTTTTGAGATCCCGTTATAGTGGAAATAGAAAGACTTGATCAGTGGTTCCTAAACGTTTTGGATCCATCGCCCCCTTTAGAAGTGGACTGACCCCTACCATCCCCTCCCTTTTTTCTTGAAAACACAATTAGTTGGGTGAATTGAACATCGATATCATTGAAAATATAAATAAATTATTTTAACTCTAAGTAAAATATGTATATGATAAAGCAGTTTAATTCAAACACTTTTAAACAAGTGAATAAATAAATGATTATTTAAAAATACTTTTTTTTATGAATTTTTTCTTTTCCAAAACAGGTATTATAAAGGAAATACTTTATAAAGATCATCGACGTGCTGTTCAAAAACAAAAGTAGATTTTTTAATGAAATTATTATTATTATTGTTTTATTGGAATTTAGGTGAATAAGAAACTTTGACTCTTTAAGATTATAAAAATTTAACTTTGAAAATCCGTAAACTTGGGGATAAATTATGAAATTATTCCTTGTGGTTCATTCGAGGTGTAAGGAGTAAGTTAATGAACTTTAAACTTATGATTCCGTGTCTGAATTTGTAACAATCCATATAGTTTTTCAATTTCGATTATCGCTGACTTCTTATCATTATTATTTTTTCTTAAATACTTACCGTCCACTTATCGTCTATTACCCATTTATCGCCCTAAGGAGCCTAATCGCTAATTTCGGGGCGATTCCCTTCCCCCTTCAGGCTGGCAACTACAGGGCTACATTATAAGCAGTGTTGGGCATTAATCAATTATTTTAACAATTGCGTTGTTTATTGATTAAAAAGGTAATTGTAATTAAATCAATTGCAATTAAATTAATTGCAATTAAACTATTAATTGCACTTTGCAATTAATTTAATTGAATTAATGTACATTAATCATTTTTCACAATTAAAATAATTGCAATTATTTTTTTATTGTTTTATGAAACAATTGAAACTAACAATTGACTTTATGTATCAATAGGTACAGCGCAAGGTAAAAAATCAAAAGTATTATTCAATTTCATATTTTCGTTCAGTGCTGATTGCTTGCTCGCCGCGTGAACTAGTTTCGTCTAGGCTAGCTTTTTCCACACGTAAATGTTTGTGTTTTAATTAAATGTTTTAAGTTTGTGTAAATCATTGTTTTAGTTCAACCCATAACAAGGGAAGTGAAAAAGAAGGACATAAGAGCAGACGTGAGGTCTGAGAGACCGTTCTGTTTAAAAGAATTTTTTTTTTTAAATCATGTACATAATTAAGATACATTTCTGAAATTTCTCTCAGATGTTATTTAGATATTTATTAGTAAAAAAAGAAAAATGTTTTTCAATTTTTAATTGAAACATATCTTTTCTGAGGAAATTTCGCTGGAGCCATAAGATTTTTTGAGAAAAGTCATATGCTGCAGTAAATAATTTATTGTTCGTAATAAAGTTACTGTTGAAAATTGATCTTTTATTAGTTGCTAACATGTGCATTTAAATAGATAATAATATGGTACCCGTCCAGCGTCCACGTCCCAGGAAGACCTGTCGCCTGTACAGTATATTATACAAAACCAGTAATTTTTTAAAGAGTTAGTTTTGATTAAAATTCACAAAATAATTGACAATTGTTAATTGTAGCAAACAACAGTTAACAAATAATTAATTGTCAACTGTAGTAAACTACAATTAACAATTAATTACTGTTAAGCTTATGTTGTCCCTCTTGTTCTGAACTGAAAAGCATAGTTGGCCGCATCCACCCATGCGTAGCAAGTTGAGTATTGCTGTTTTTGAGTACATAAGCTATTTATGTGCTTTTTTCTTCACCATAGCTACTTGAATTATTAAAAACTTACACTTTTAAATTGAAGCATTTGATATCATTGTTTGCCTGTTATGGATCAAATGTTAGTATGTTACGCATGTAAATTGTTTTTAAAATACATGTGGGGCATTTCACGTCAAATCGCCTAATGTCATGTGCCGTCATGTCTCAGATTTTGTCCATTATTTCTCTACAAACAGATATCTATGAGAAAAGGCCAAATTATTTTTTTTAGATTTTTTGAATAAAAATTACGCTTTGGAGAATTTTTTCAAAACAATTCGATCTTTGATCATTTTTCGAAGTCACCGTTTTGGCATAAATTCAGAAAATCTCCCTAATTTCTTGATTTTTCAACCAATTTAGCTGAATTTGGTATCAATTTCAAGCTAATATTTTTCTCTTTCAGTGTGAATGAAGGAAAGTATTCTATGAACAGTTGGGTGTTGTCACTCTTTATCTTAAGTCAGTTTTTATGTTTTTTCAATTGGTAGATTAAAAAAGGGATATATCCGGAGTTATAATATATATATCCGGAGTTAATTGCAATTTTTCACAATTACAATTGATCAATTGTTCGTTGTTGTGGTTACGTTTACCAATCAATCAATTGTTAATATTTAATTATTCATGCAGTTAAAATTTGCCCAATTCTGATTATAAGTAAACTTATTTACCATAAAAGGCACCCCAATGCAGCATTTTTCTTGTATAAACCACGTGATGTATTTTGATGATTTGCTATACGTTTTTTAGCAATGTTTATTATAAAGCAGTTGTTTGGAGGGTAAAAGATAATAAATAAAATGTTATTGCGTTAAAAAGTAAACAGTTTACCATGAATTCATTTTTAGTAAGGGATTTTGTAACTTGTTAGGAAAAAGTTATCTGATGATGAATGACTCCGACGATTTTGATATAGTCTGACGACCGAAGTATTTTCTTTTTGTCTACCACTTGTATGTATGACTCTTTAATTCAATTTGATTTCAATGTTTTGGAAAATAAACATGCAATCAAATCGTTTTTACATTTTGCTTGTATCGTATTTTTGTTCTTAAATGACTTTTACCCCATCCACGCTCCGTAGTCACCCCTCCCTACCACACAACTGAAATGTCAAAGAATAACTTACACTACATGTTAATTCTCTGCCCCAAACACTCAATTTCGGAGGGAGGGGGCAGTTTTTCCAAAAAAAAAAAAACTTCTTTTTTAAGAGGTTAGCCGATACTCCATGCTTCTTTGTGAAAAGAATACACATGACGTTTTCTTACACCATATGGTTTCCTTCATTCAGGCTGCAAAAGAAACTTTATCACATGGAGGCATAAATATGTGTTAAGTCTCGCTAGTTTGACAGAACTTTTTAAAATTATTTTCCTACTTACTCTAGTTTTCTGCGATTTCAATTTTTTGTTTGTAAAACAAAATAAAAATGGGTGCTAAATGGAATATTTTTAATGTTAAGATGGGTTTAACTTAATGCGAAATTATTTCTGTTACAGTAGACATCAATTTTGTCACAATTTAGCAATAAGTTACACTAACATGAACTACTGTTAAAATGTATAAGTTGTGGAAAATATCAAAAGTTTTTGTTTCTGTTAAAGAAAAAAAGCTACTCGTGTCTGCCAGTTTTTCAATGAGAGATGGGAGGGGAGGGAGTTGTACTCAGGAAACTGATAGTTAGGTAAAAAAAGTCTCTTACTATTTTGCCTGTTGTGGTGTTTTTAAATTCAATTTTGATTTATCAATTTTGAATTGATTTTTTTGAATATAATCACAGGTTTCGATAGAAATTTGACTTTTGTTCGAGGTATGTAGTGTTATTATCTTTTATATATTTTTAAAGTCTTTGTATATAGTTGATTTTCCTGAAAGTAAGCTAAGCATGGAAGCATGCACATTGTGGCGATTTTTGAATCGTCCCCTCACTTCCTACATGCATTATTTGGTTTCGTTTGCTTGAAGTACAACAGATACTGAACGTACTAAGTAAAAAAATAAAATTTTTTTACTTAGTACTTTATATATATATATATATAAAGACTATTTTGAATTTAAAAACCTGAAATACATTTTCATCTTGTACTTTATAGTTATATTCTAAGTATTTCAATCCATTTAAAATAAAAATTCATAATATTGAAGTGGAATTTATGTGGTTTTACATGTATATTACTGGTGTGATAGTCTAATACTAAAAATTGCGGTAACAAGCTGGGGAAAAAAACTAAAAAAACTTATAATCTATTCCAAGATTAAACAACGATAAATAAATAAACCTAATTAAATAAACAAAACCGAACAGTTTAAAAATACATGTTATGTATTTGATCATAATTGCTTTGAACTTTTAATTATGCTTCTGATATTTCTTAATCACCTTAAAAAATCTTACAATTTAAATGCATTTCAGAATTTCGTTTTGAGATACCGTAGCTGTCTTATGCCAATGATATCATATCATATCATAAAAAAGCTTGATATTCAAAAGTATTCAACTCTTAGTCAGTCTTAATCATAGAAGTTTTCACCTCAGACTTTTCTTATGGTAAAAAAATAACAAATTTTACATCTCACGTGCTAAAGTCTGAGAGTAGAAGAGAGTGAAGACTAAACAAATAAGAGTCAAAGAAATTACCTGGTTGAATCATGAATTAAAAGAATATTATCCAGACAGCTATCGTTATACTCTTGACTTCTTGGTTCCCATGATATCACATCATATCATGAAAAAGCTTGATATGCAAAAGTATTCAACTCTTAGTCAGTCTTAATCATAGAAGTTTTCACCTCAGACTTTTCTTATGGTTAAAAATAACAAATTTTACATCTCACGTGCTAAAGTCTGAGAGTAGAAGAGAGTGAAGACTAAACAAATAAGAGTCAAAGAAATTACCTGGTTGAATCATGAATTAAAAGAATATTATCCAGACAGCAATCGTTATACTCTTGACTTCTTGGTTCCCATGTGGAAAATTTAAGTATTTGCACCATTACCTAAAATAAGAAAATCAGTCATTTTTCTTTTGTGTAAACATGTGCGCATGAAGCAAGTTAGGTAAATAACTTTAACCATTCTAAAACATTCCTGAATTAATTGTTCAGAAACTAGCATTTTAAAAGTTGTATGTAAACAAAATTTTCTAAAGATCCTTTTTTTTTACGTTTATTGCATTATGTAAGAACTATTACGTTATTCACAGATTAATGTTCATAAATGTTTTGGCCCACAGTTTGAATTTGCTCTTACCTTTTCACTCATGTGGAATACAAAAGTAGGTCGAGTTAACACACAACACTCACACACGCAAAAAAAACTTAAAGTTCAAAATTCAGCGGACTAAAGTAAATACAGATTAATCTTTACAAATAATTTTGAACCCAGTTTGTATTTGTTGTTCTACTTTCAATTATTAAAAACTTACCCGGTGATCTAACACTCAATTATGATTAAAAAGTTCAATAAATAAAACATACACCGATTAATCTATACAAATAATTTCACACTCAGTTTTTATTTGCAGCTCTTTTTTCAATTAAAATATCGCGTAATCCAAAAAATCAGTTAATTTTTGCTAGCTTAATAATTTACGGATAAATGAACTCATAGATAAATCTTTACTATGATAATTTTTCATTATTTTGTAGCTATCAGTTTTTTTACTTAATGCACTAATCCACAAATGAGTTGAATAATAAAAGTTCAATAATTTACGGAAAAATTGTACACACACAGTTCGTTAATGATAATTTTGTGCTATTTAATTGATTTCTTTTTTTGCTCTTTTTTAGTGTTAAGTAATTTAACAGATAGTTTTGAAATTTTAACATTTAAAAGTTCACTGATTCGCGGAAAAATGTAGGTAGAAGACAAAATTTGCACACGTGCTTGAAACGCCCTATTGTGCTATTTCATTTTTAAGTAGAAATAACTACATCAAATGATACAATGAGAAGAAAAGGGATGGAGTGGACGTTTTAACGTTGCGAGTTAAACGCATTTTTAAGTTCCAATCCTAGGTAGGCTTCATTAAAAATGTTGACAATTAAAACCACTGTCATTCTAAGCATGTATATAAAAAATTTTCCGTCTTCGCACAATATAGATTCATTATCATTTGATAAATTATCGAAAGTTTATTGGTTAATTTTCTTTTGAGTCCGAATTTTGACCAAATTTTCTCTTGTTTTAATCTTTGTTGAAATTCCTAGTTTTCAGACGTAAAAAAACATACATTGTTAAAAAATTACTATTCGAAAAAGAATTAAAAATCTTTTGATAGTAGATGTTATTTAAATTGCAATTATAAAACTTAGAGGAAACATGCAAGTGCAAATCGGATGGCAGAAATGTGTTTTGATAGATGGATTTATAAGTATACAACAGCAGAAAAAAGTTCGTCACTCAGGATGCAATGATAGCACTTTAAAAGTAGTTTGCTATGGCAGATTTCAAGTGACAGATTTTTTTTTTTTTTTTTTTGCTGTTTTTTCCAGCCTGAAAATAGCTCTTAATCCTGAGGTTGTTTCCAATTTTGTATTTCATAAACCATGACTCCTAAACTTAAGAAACAAAATTTGATTTCATTTTAAAAACTCATTAATTACTTTTATGATAACAAAAATCGTTTTCAAAATGTTGTGTGAAGTGGGTTTAAAATATTTTAAAATACTTTGAAAAGCTCTCAGTTATAGTGCATTTCAACAGCAAATTTAACATTAGTTCAATTCGTGAAAACAGAAATCAAAACTATTCATTATATATATCGCTCGTTTGGAAGAAGAGTGCCACAATACGAAATTTTTAATTTTTTTTTTTTTTGGCTTAAAGCGCTTTAAATGACGTTATCTTCTTTGGAAGATAATGCCAGATTATTTGTTCTAATATTAACTGCTGGAGAGCACAGCAGTTTACTTTTCTTACAAAAAATTTCCTGAAGAGTTAAACTTCAAACGCTTCTCCTGTAAAATTTCACGTCTCGTATTGTGGCACTTTTTTCCAAATGATCGATATATTGATCCACATAAAATTAAACAATTTAAATATTTTTACCTTTGCAAATTTAGTCACAAAAAATGTTATGGTCAGTATTTTAGATTATGAAATCCATCATATTTTTTTCTTTATAGTAATAATTGTTCATCCCGTAGACATGAATAACATTAATATTTTTTTTTGCCACTTTTCCGTAAAAAATGAGATACTTAATAGGTATAAAAATCTTTATTGTGCAAAAGTTTTAAACAGTCAGTCGTGCAAGCTAAATAAGAATAAATCAAGCTCGGTTCTAACACAAATTTTTCTTCTAAACAAATCATAGCTAATAACGCTTCTATTTTAAAAACTTTATTTTCAAAAATATGATTTATGGAGCGGCAAAAACATTCATTCCAGATTATCATTGTTTACGCACCTGATAGTATTTACATCAATACGATTTATTAATTCTCAATTTCTCAAAACACCGACTTTCATTAACCGAAGGAAAAAAAAAACACCCCATCTCTTTCAGAATCAACTCATTGTATCATATAAAATTCATTTAAAATTTATTTCCCGTTCCGTCCTCCAAATGTATTAAACATCCAAAAACGTAATTCATTTGTGAAAAATAATGGTGCAGGATATAATCATTCAGTAATTTTAATCCAGTTTCATTTTTCCCGGACAAACTTAAAAAAAAAACTCTTAAAAATTCGAGAAATCTTTTATTAAATTTTAACTCTTAATTTACTTCATTTAAAATCTTTATTTATCAGAACAGTATGGGGTGTGAACAAAATCTGTCTCCTTGTCGCAATTTTAACAAAACTTTCTTTTTTTCCTCCGCTCTCCTGCAGCGTCTAATCCCGGAGGAAATGAGTATTCAACGGTTGTACTTCTGTTAATTTAAGTAGACGATATAATAAACCGGGCTTTTAAGAATTAAAAACGATACGCAGACAGCCAGGTTTCTATTTCTCGTTTTCAATTACACGGATGACATATTAAGAAGCGCTAGCGGATTTTCTAATGAAAAATTTCTGACGGTTTGATATTAATACCATTAAGAGCTAAAGAGCCCAAATGCAAAATCCATTAGCTACAAAATGATTTCTAACAATACGCGCGCTCAAAAGCGTAATTTTTAAATAGCTGCTTAAATGATCAAAGAGCTGAGAGCTGAACGTTGAAAGGAACAGTAGGCATTTTCAATTGGAATGAACGTGACTAGCTTCTAATGAATCTGTTACTAATTATTTGTCTCTGTAGGGCTTCGGAAAAATCTCGATCGTTTAATAAAGCGTAAATATTATTCGTTGATGAAGAAAATCAATTTCTTATGAGTAATTTTTACAACTTTCAGGGGAGTTAAGTGATCTGAAAATTACATATATCTTTTTTCGTAGCCTCTCTCTGGATGTTAATTTTATTCCTTTATGAATAGACGAATTATTCTTGAAATGAAAATTTCTATCCATTAATGGATAAAAATTTTAAGGCTTCCATGCCACTCAGATAACGATTTTCGTGATAAATTTAATGATTTAAATTGAGCTAAAATGCTTCAGATACACATTATTAAAGTTTTTTCCAGTCGTTAATCGATGCTTTCTAATCCAATTACATATTTCATCATCAGCTTTTAATTTGTAGTGAGAGGACGATTATTATGACATATTTAATTACGCTTCAATACTAAGTTGGATTTACCAGTGTCATTGTTTTAAAGCCTTTTGAAACTTCTTTAGAAGTATGCAGTTTAAATTAAGTTGTATTAATATTTTCCAATGAAACTTTAACTAAAGTCATAAATATAGTTTATCTGTAGCATAATCATAAGAATAAATAACTTTTTTTACTGGAATATAATTTGATTTTAATGTGTAGTGATTATTATGAGAAATATGTAATTATTCTTCAAAGCTAAGTTGCATTTATCAGTGCCATTGTTATAGAACCTTTCGTAAATTATTCAGAAGTACGCAGTTCAAATTTAGTTGTATGAATATTTCAAATAAAACATTAACAAGTCATAAATATAGTTTATCTGTAGCATAATCAGAAGAATAAATAACTTATTTTGCTGGAGTTCAACTTCTGATTGTAATGTGCAGTGAGAAAGCGATTATTATGAAACATATTTAATTATTCTTCAAAAGTAAGCTGCATCAGAATGCTGTTCAAATTTAGCTGAATGAATATTTTCAAATAATACTTTAACAAGTCACAAATATAGTTCATCTGTAGCATAATCAGTAGCGGATACAAGGGGATGGTCATGAGGACCATGACCCCCCCCCCCCCTAAACCGTCTACAACAGTACCCGTTCACATAGTGTTCCAGAATTTTATGCATAAAATGTAAACGATTACAGTATTTTCTCAATTCATTTTCTATTTTGGAAAGTAAACATTTGAACAACTACTTCGTTTCACTGCTTATGAAATTAATTTTCAACGTTTATCCCCAATTAGGTGCCTTATTCCTGACCGATTTGGAGCTTTTTATTGAACCTCAAGCATTTTCAGAAATGTTTCGTATCCAAAACCGTAGGTTCGTTCGTTTAGGGAGGGAGGGAGCATTCTTCAGCATGACACCCCCCTTCAATGGTTTTCTGTTTTCGCCGCTGAGCATAATCATAAGAATAAATAACTTTTTTTTACTGGAACATATTTTTTTTATTTTAATGTGTAGTGAGAGGATGATTATTATGAGACATATTATTCTTTAAAACTAAATTGCATTTACCAGTCTCATTGTTTTAGAGCCTTTTGTAATTTAGTCAAATATATGCAGTTCAAATTCAATTGCACGAATTAAAGGGGGTTCGCGAGCGAAGCGAGCAAGATGTGGAATGGGATATACTATTGTGCTGAAATGCTACAGCAACATAAGTTATCTCAGCTGTATTATACATGTATCGTTTACATAAAAATAAAATCAACACCTTGCGGGGGAAAACCCCCCTTGAAAACATTGTTTTTTTCTCAATGTTCTAACATTTTCCATGTTTTGCACTGTCCGCTATCTTACAGTCATTTCGAAAAACAAATTAAGCAATAGTATTGAATCTGGTGATATGCTTAAGATGACTAAGTAGTATAACTTCCGTTTTGAGCTAGTCACTCTCAATTCCAGTCAAGAAACAAGGTGAGTCTCATTCTTCTTCTCTGATACTTAACTTGAGTTACTGAATGTCTATTTAAAGGCTTATTTTTCCACTGCTACTCTCTCTCTCTCTCTCTCGGCGCGGTAAAAATATTTTAAACCACTACATAAATAACGTATGTACAATGCATTGATACTTCATATTCAAATACATGGAGAAGTAATAAAATGAGATTAATAGGTGGAAATTATTAAAACTGATAAACAAAATTTATAAGTGCTGGACGGGTACTATTTTTGTAATAATGACCCATGCATAAAATTTCTAGTTTTATTTTTGAGATTTTAAGCTTCTTCCAGTTTAAAAATGACACGCACTAATTCAACGCCATACAAAGTTTTTAAGCAAAAATAAGTCTTTGCCAAAACTTATTAAAAAAAAAAAAAAAAGACAGGGAAACACGGTAAGAGTTCTGAAAACAGCTTACATTTTAAAAGAGACATTTCATTCTTATTGAAAACAACGAGATAAAATGATTAAATAAATAAAATACTAGTCGAAAAACAAATATAAGTCAATGGGTTACTCAAATTTTTGTTTTAACGATAACTTACTGCTAAGAGTGCATTATATAGGGTCTGGTGGGGGAAAGTGGTCAATGGGGTAAAGTGGTCATACGTCAAATAAATGGCTATAGCTTGGAAATAAACGTTCGAATGAATGTGAAACTTTTATTTTAGAGTAAAGCAGTTAGAAACTACATTTTGAATACAAAATTTTACAACTGGAAAAATTTTTTTTGGTAAAAAAAAATATTTTTCGTGAACATGAAAAATTTTAAAATCTAAACACCTATTTTAACATCCTTGGGAAATTTTGTTTGTTAGAATTAGGAACAGATTGACTGTACAAGAAGCTTCCTACATTTCTCAAGAACTCTTACTCATTAGCAGTTAGCTGAATCTATTTTAGATAATTTTTTAGAACAATTTAAGTAAGATGGGGTAAAGTGGTCATAATATTAGGCTTAACGAATATTGTTCTTCTAATGTCACTTAATCTTTAGGTATAAGGCAGATACAAATTAAATATTAATTTTACTCAATATGTATTGTTTTTACAGTAAACGGGGTTAAATATACGAGTATATGCGTATATATATACGCATATATACTCGTGTAGACATGTACATAGACGTATTCACATAAATGCGCCAATAAATACATATATGGGTATCTGCAAATATTTTTTATCCACACAGCTATACATTCTACTATACACGTATATGCTCGCTTATACTCGTATATATAAGAACACTTATATACTCGTACGTACTCGAGTAGACACTTACATACAAGCATATGATATAAAAGTGTACAGGTTGAGTTTGCATTCTTGAGCAAATTAATAAAAGGTGTTAGAGGAGAGGAGAAGAAGTAAGAGTTAATACGGAACATATGGTCACAAACACAATGCTGACGCGCTACATGCACGCAAAGTGAGAAATTGATGGATGCAAAAAAAGTCACAAATTTATATATATATATATATATATATATATATATATATATATATATATATATATATATATATATATATATATATATATATATATATATATATATATATATATATTACACAAATGCAATTTTACACAACATTTTAGGACTTAAGAAAGTTTTAAACCGATTGATGAAATTTACGGCCTTTAGCTGAAAAACATCATGCGTCGCATTTACAGATCCCTCTCTGTTGCAAAAACGAGACTTTTGAAAATTTTTCATCAGCCGCTGCGCCTTTGTTGCGATGCGTGTATTAGAGCTACTACGGATCGTAACTTTCAACAACTGCTCTAAATATTTCTTAAAAACTAAAATGTTAGGTAAAATCATCTGTGTGCAACAAATTTGTGCCCTGCTTTGCCTCCTGGCTTTGTGTGCATGTAGCCCGTCAGTGATTATAACTTCCTTATGATTCTTTGCTTCTTATCTTTCTTCCTCTTATCTTTCTATCCTCCCCTCTCACACCCCTTTGATTTTTGCCCAAGAGCTTAGATTCACTCTGTAGGCCGACATGTATATAAGCGTATATTCTCGTGTACACATACATATACTGGTGTATACACGATAATGTACGTATATACGTCTATACAGGTATATAATCGTGTGTACACGTGTACATGTGTATATACTCGTGCTTCCATATTATATATACGTGAGTAGACACACAGACGCACTGGATGTATCCACGAATTAACTCGTGTACACCCGTATATGTATGTACGTACACTTATATATGCGTATATACTTCTAGTATACACATATATACTCAAGTATGCACGTATTTTCTCGAGATACTAGTGCATACGCGCATATGATGTTCGTTTATACGCGTATATACTCGTATATACACGTGACACGTGCATATACGTGACACGTATATACATGTGATACGTATGTACTCATGTAGACACGTATAGATTCCTGTAGGTAATCAAGTATACATCCTTATATACTCGTATTTATACGTATATACTTGAGTAGGCACGTGCATGCATGTATCTGATGTATACATGTATCTACTCATATAGGAACGTGTTTACTCGTGTATAACACAACACGTATATATTCGTGTACACATGTACTCGTGAATATACTTGTAATTATAAAAACAACTGAAATATACAAGTATTAGGGTTTTTTATAATGGTTTTGCTACTATTTTTAACTATGACCACTTTACCCCATGCTATGACCACTTTCCCCCACCCCATGGGGTAAAGTGGTCATAAAAACATAGGGAAAAGAAAGTTCTATAAAACTACTAAAATCAATATTTTTCTTCCTAAAATTTAATGTACCGTGTTCTTTAATAATGCAATGTAAAATAACAACAAAAAAAGTTGAAGTGTTTAAAGAATTTGTTGCATTTATTATCCACCTAAGTTGAAAACATACGATTTTATGACCACTTTACCCCACCAGACCCTACTCGTTTGATATATAGTATGAGTTTTCAACATTTGATTCAAAATTAATGAAATTTATTGAATGTTAGAAAATTTAGTATTGTTCACTACATTGTAAAAAAATTCCGAAACGTTACTGGGTATTTCCGTGTCACGTTTCGGGATTTTAATGGTTTTTATCCACTTCCTGGAAAAATTAAGTATTCTTGACAAAAAGTTTCCTGAATTGCTACAAGTCACAAGAATGCAGACTTTTCACTGTTGTGAAAAATATTTTTAGCTCCCAGTTTAAAGATTAAATGAGCGCATTTATAAAGTGTATCGGCTTTACTTCAAGTACGGCCCGTCCATGCTAATTAAACTCCCAATGGGAGAGCAAAAGTGTGGACTGCATTGCTTTGCTAGATTTGCAAGCAAGTAAAATTCTCGTTACTTACTTGCAATTCTGGCATAGCTTTGGCCATGTTTGCAATAATGCTCTGTTAACTTCCTTGATAAATCAGAATGATGCCAAGATATTATTTCCACGGACACGACTGGTTTTAAACGGGAAGATTTCTGAATTTTTCAGGAGGCTTCCGGGTAATATTAGGAAAGTTACCGAATTTTAGCGGAAAAAGTTCCTGGAATTTGCAAGATATGTTACTGGCAGATATTGGGCTTATCAGCTGCCCATTATTTTCCAGGAACGTTTCTGAATCGTTTTTACAGTGTAAGGATGTGTCAGTCATGAACAAACGGGTCTAAAGGTCTGACTCTTAAAAAGGAATGTTACAATACGATTTCCGAAATATGAACGGCCGTTCTTTTGAACTGCGAACAATTTGGAACTGGAGAAATTTATACTGATAAACTAATAGTAGGGGAATGTGGGGCAAAGTGAAATGGTTATGATGACTGAGCTTTTCCAAAATGAACAAATCGGAAATTCGTTCTGAAAATTACAGTACAAAGAGAAAGAACATTTTTTTTGTAATAGAACTTGCGTTGAAACAGTATTTTTTTATTTTTGGCAGTAAATTTGAGCCTTAAAAAAAGCGGGAAATTCCTCCCCCCCCCTTTTTAAGGGGCAAAATTAAAGATAAGATATTTTTGTAATAAAATATTTTTTATTGGATTATAAAACTTTTTCTTCATCGTAAGAATCAGTAAATGAAAGGTTGAATGAATAAATGAAAAGATAATGAAACAATAAACGAATATTTAAGTAAATAAATCAATTAACATATGAAGAAAAATAAATGAGCAATTAAAAGAATGAATGAATAAGAAAATAAGCGAATGAATGAATAAATATAAGTGAATTAGTAAATGAAGGAACATAAATGAATTAATTAATAAGAGAAAATCGAAGTGATTTATTGACTGAAATGAAACAAACTATTTCATTTTGCCCCATCCACTTTACCCCGTATGTACTTGACTAATTGTACAATTTATTTAAAATACAAATAAACTTAATATTGACTAAATTAATACTGCATTGAATATTAGGAGGCCTTAATTAATATTCAAATGTTAATAACAAGAACTTTATTATTTTAAAGTAGCAAAAATAATTTTTTGTCTAACAACAAAATATTAAAATATGAATGTCAATTTTTTAAAATTGCCTGTATCACCAAATGCTTTAATCTTCGGTGGTATTTTTTTCCTGACAGGAATAGACTACATATGGTGCTGTATTGTTAAAATAACACCAGATAGGTGGAGCTAGAAGTCGAGTAAATATTTCACCTTTTCACTTTGCCCCGCTATTTCACTTTGTCCCATGTTCCCCTACTTCTGTCACACATCGTTTGTTCGCATATTTTAACGGTGAACGGCTAAAAACATTTTACTGTAAGTGCAATTATTTTAATTCGTTGGTTCGTCAATTTTACTTTTATACTACACAAGTAAACATTTTGTTAGTACTACATCAATTTTCTATTCTGTAATAAAGCATTCGGCATCACTTGCTCTCCAGCTTTTGGTCACCATGTTGTTTGCGACGGTAAATTAGTGAATTCAGTTTTATTGTTTTTATTGCCTACTTTCTAGGTTTTTAAATAAATTATGATTTAATTAATTTAAAAATTTTTATTTTTATGTTTACTAAACTATAAAATGAACTTTAAAAAATTTAAATAACTTTTCAAATGTACGTTAAAAAAATTAACGATCCACTGACGAACGAAATCATTATAAAGAACGGCATTAACCAATGCCTGTTACTTACTATCATTATGTGGAAAACGGTAACAAATTACCCATGTAATACTGCTAGTAAGAACTGCAAACTGAGAAAACACTTCGATTATTTAAGGTTAGTTAGTTACAAAGTATCTTAAAAAGTAATCCCCAACTGGTGATGCCCTTGTAATCTTGAACAAAAGCAAGAAAAATTGGATTTTTTTTTTTTTTTTTTAATTTATGAAACGTTTTGTGTTTCGAGCCTTTATTTTTCTGATGAATTATATGAAAAATAGAAAAAAATGGCCGAAGTTTTATTTAATTTATCCCACAATTGTTGGTCTTTCGCTGTTAGAGCTTCCAAATTACGTATATAAAGCACCTGATTACCCTCCCACAGTGTGGTAACCTCGAAAATACAATGGAAAGGGAAAATAGATATCATGCTGCGTAAAGAAAGAACTATGACAGTGACCCAGCCCTTTGAACCAAAATAAACGTCACATTAACTTATTTTTTTCTTGCGATTGTGTCACGCTCTACTAGGCGAGTAGTATTTCAGAAGTAAACTTGAAAATATGGTGAGGTTTTAAGTTAGCTTGCTTTTTTTCCTGGATTTTAGCTGCAATACTTAGTTTAAATATGCAGTTACTAAACTATGAAGTTAACGCTTAAAAAGTTTTGTAAATACTTGGAAATCTTTTTATTTTCTTTTTTTTTTAAACTTATGACTAAAATATTCACCAATCACACATGCAACTGAGAATGATACTCCACTGAGAGAAATATTTTTAGCGAAAATAATTTAAATCGTCCGACTTTTAAAAAGTTTTTTAAAAAATTTTAATCACCACCAATTATTATTTTATTATTTATTCAGCTCCAAATTTTGTATAATAAAGTATTAATGGTTTGTAAGTAAGTAAGTTATGAAAAAAAAATCTGGAATTTAGATGCAATACTTAGTTTAAATATGTAGCTACTAAACTACGAAGCTAACGCTTAAAAAGTTTTGTAGATACTTGAAAATCCCCCCCCCCCTTTTTTTTATTTTTTGAAAAAATGTCTAAAAGGTTCACCAATCACGCCTGCAACTGAAAATCATATTCCGCTGGGAGAAATATTTTTAGCGAAAATAATTCAAATCATCCGACACTTAAAATTTTTAAAAAACAACTTTAATCACCACCAATCATTTTTTTTCGTATTGATTTAGCTCTTAATTTTGTATAATAAAGTATCAATGGTTTGTATATATTTAATTTATGAAGGGTTTAAGACTATTTTATTTCAGAATAAGAAGTAGATTATTAGATGTTCCATCTTCAAATGATTAAGAGTTAAAATGTAATTCATGATCATGCTGGAATGCAACAACAATATAAATATATGAGTTAGATTTTTTTTTCACATAAAAACAAGTTTATCGTTACAAAATACCCTCCAAAAAAAAAAGTGTTTTATTTATGTCCCAACACTTTAAATGGTTGATATTGTCCACGCCTTTACAGTCATTTCAAGAATAAAGTAAACAACTTGGCAGAGTCTTTTAATATTTTTAAGACTTACTTACCCACTTTGAATGCAACAGCCAACAAGGAAGGTAAATCTTATTATTTTTTTCTAATTGTTAATTTGCGCTATTGAATTTCTATTCTATTACAATTGCGCACTAACGATTAAAAAAAAAAATTTTTTTTCTTGAAATTACAAGCATACTATCAGTTCTAGAATCAGTTTCTTTTTGTATTTGTTCTGTGACTTTTTATATATATTTTTTTTGTTTTTGTTTAAAGGATCAGAACGATTTTTTAAAAAGCTTATTTGTCCAATCTGTTTCACTCAAATTACTTATGTACAAGTTATTAACACTTAATAATACACAAATAAATGGAAAATGAATTCAGACATAAATTAATTATTTGTAATTGTTAATTTTGATTTAAAATAAAAAGTCAAAAATTTTTGGCATGATTTGTACTAATTTCACAAGAATGACCCTAGAACATTCTTCTACATATGAGATTTTTGCATGAATTTAATTTCATTTTACTATTTTTTTCTAAATAAGGTCAGAAACATTCAATTATGTTTCACTACGCATAAACACGATTATTTTATGCTGTTAACTGATGGTTTTAGTTAATAATATTAAGCTTGAGGAAGCTGCCTTAAGTTTATCTCCGAATTGAAAAAATTGTCATAGTCTTACTCAGATAATGTCAAATCTGTTCAGTTATAATATTTGACATTTTGGACCTGAAATTCTAGTAATCGTATTATGATTAAATATATTATGCCAGGGGTCTATAAACTTCTCCGATTCGGGGAACCCTTCTTCATCTGTGATACAGTGAAGCCCCAATTTTACGTTTTTCAATTAACTGGGTTAAAAAACGTAAAATACGGGGAAAATGTAAAATATGGAAAATACATAGCAGCAAAACTGATGCTGGGACCTGATGAAAAAACGTTAAACGCGGGGAAAACGTAGATTCCAAGGACGTAAGATCGAGGTTTCACTGTATACACATATATCGATGCCATGGACACCTCGAGGCATCCCTCGCCTCCTCCTACGGAACCCAGTATGAGATCGCCTGTATTATGCAATATTAATCCTTGTTTTCCCTGCAGAGTCTTGCTTGGTACTAATCATTACTAAAATTTTTCTTTGTCGTTATTTTTGTAAATTTACAATACAGTTTAAATAATTTTTGAAAGTATCAATAAAAATATGTATGCAAAAAAAGACTAGTTATAATAGATAGATTTACAAGAATTATCAGTAAAGAGAGGAAACATTTTAAATAATTACTACGTTAAAACAATTTTATACATATCTCCTTTTCCATGTAACTATAAATGAATTGATGTAAATGCAAGTGCAATTGCAATTCTTATCTTTGTTATTAAAAGTTGTTCGTTACTTTGTCTTGATAAAAAAATCATTTAGTGTGTACTGATCTAGTTACATAATAATTTAAATGTTCTTTAATTTAAAATGCATTTATGTTTTGAAATTAATTATTAAAGAGAGATACATTAAACGAAATCAGTTGGTTTTCCTTTGTTCCGGTTAAAGTAACTTCAAAAATGTACCTCAAATCAGAGTAGATCCTAGATATTTCACGAGAAATTTTAAATTTTAAATCACTACTGGATCTCCGAAAAGCAACTCTTGAGCAATATTAGATATTTTTAATACTTATTCTCTGTGAATAGAAATTTCATCTTTCGTGGTTACCAGCTTTTAAGCTCTTAATGAAGTCGCAAGACAAACTGTTGCTGCTTTATCATTAAAATTTTGACAACGCTGTGCAATTTGTCGTTTATGAACGTCGCTGACATAAAATTCACGATTGAGTTTCCTTAAAATGCTGAAGGATTTTTCTGTTGACTTTCTTTCTTTTTACATTCTCAGTAAGAGAGCACTTCAAATTCTTTATCACAACTAGGAAGTATTTAGTAAATGAATATTATCAACAGCTCCTTGTCAAGTTTTATTGCTGTATATTCATGCATTTTTAGAGAGCAGAGCTCTGTAATGCTCAGATTTAAAGGCATTTCAGGAACGGGAATACCTTTTGTGGCATGAAAAATAACAACTAAGATCAAAAGGCCATTTTGTTTTAAATTTTCTTGAAATTAAAACTTCATTATATTTCAGGAATAAAAATTATTATCTTTTATTTTTAAATTTAAAAAAGGGGGGGGGGTTGGGATAAATGATAGTAACATAAGTTCCTTAAGATTGATACCACTTAATGAGTGGGCGTGTAACAAACATCAACACATGCATGTCAATACTCATTTTCATGTTCTGCATTTTTAAATTTTAGATTTTAATTAAGGACACATTAAAAACTTATAAAATTGACAGAACCGAAATTTGTTTAACCAAAGATTGATACGCAAATGTTAGTGAAGAACTAGATTTGAAAAAAAAAAATAATTACAGAATTAGCTGAAAAATAAATACTAAGTTTTTAAAAATCAGATTTAAAGTAAAAAATATAAATAAATGAATAAAATGTAATAAAAAATAATCATAAAATAATGTAATGATAAAGATAAAAAATAAAATAAAACGAAATAAGAAGAAATAAAACGTTTTAAAATATAAAATAAAGAAATAATTATCAATGAAAACTAATGTATAAATGTCAACAAAAATAAATAAAAACATAAGAGGATACATTTTTACAATGTTACACGTAGTTTGGTTTGGAAATTGGGTTTAATTTTTTTTAAGTTCCTTTTTTAAAGAATTCCAAGATTTTTACAGTTTGTCCAAATTTCTTCAGGAATGATAGCTTAAATCTTTGTAATAGGTCTAATATTTATTTTTCTGTCATGCTCTTTCATTTTTTCACAAAAAAAAAAAAAAAAGAGAAATTGATTTAAAAAAATGAAATGAAAAGAAAAAAAGATTGACATTTTCATCACACCGACTACACTTATATGTCCCAGATCCCATTAAAATAATTCCTTAAATGTAAAGAAATCGACAAAGAATATTAACTTATCACTTTAATGTTAGTGAGTATTTTAAAGTCACTTTTTTTTTGCTAAAGGATTAAATTACGTCGTGTCTTACAGACAGGGTAAAAGCACTAGTAGGCGTCGTTTTAAGAGCTTGATTTCAGATTTTGTGTGAACTATAAACTTCAAAAATAAAAAAAATAAAATAATAATAATAATAACATTTTAAAACTTTCGACTGCACTTTTCTGATTCTATTCCTTTTAATTGTTTCAGAAATAGCAACCTTTTTATTTCGAAAATCTTAATGTTTTTAATATGAGAAAATGCATCAGTAATCGGCCTATGAAACCCAATGCTTCTCCATGTGACCATGTGAGACTCCGCTTCATTTTCATTAATCTTATGAGACAAAAGTTATTGAATTTCAATAAAAATTAATTCCGATTTAAAACATATCACAAAACTTGAAAAATAAATTGTTTTAGTATTCACAAACTAATTCATGATATCTTCAATTATAAGTATCTTTCAATTCAAGAAGAAATAAAGTACTTGGCTAGAGGCAGTAATAAGAAGCAATACCAGTATGAAGTCGCTAGCGAAATGGAATATCCCCCTCTGAAACATTTCGTAAAGCATACAAATTTGGTATAATGAGTATGAGAAACTAACCCCAAATTTTCCACTCATTGGAATTGTTTGAGCGAACTTAAATGCAAAACCAATACCTCTTAGTAATTATTTCTTAGTAAAATGTTCATAATTCAAGAATATTTGTTGAACCCACGAGTAAACCACCATTGTCAGCTTTGATACTAATAAGACCAGAATTAGACCTTAATAAATTGACAATCCACTAAAATCAGCTGACTGAATTTACGATCCCCGTTTAAGAAACTCCTAAGTTAAGATCAACATCAGACGTAGCAAAAGGTGACACTGAAAAATTTGGAGAACCAGCAAAGGAACTATATTTATCAACATATATCATTAGCATTAATTTTGAAATTGAAATACTTTTAAAAACTTGAATTGAAGTATTATTTTTCATTTTTGGAAGTAAATTTGTACCTCCAAATAAAATTGGAAAATTTGCCTCATAGCTTGGCAAATTTGTCTTTTTTGTGCTTTCTGTTGGATTCCTATTTATTTTGAGCTCATTTTTTCTTACTCTTCAAGCTCCTGAGTGTCTAATTAGCCTTTATCTCATAGGATTGTTATTTTTTAATTATTTTAATTTCTTTTCTACCTATTTTTCTTACATCTGCATACATATATTGTACATGGATACATATACAATACTATTTCCGCAACACATCCTTAATTAAGAGACAACAATAGTCTTTTTTCCAGTGTGAGTTTAAGTATCGTTATGTTGAGCTACAAAGTTACCATTTCAGCTAATTTTAGTTGTTCATATGTGAGCCAGCATCAGTCTTCAAGACATATTATCATAACACGTGGGTGTAGAAAAATACACAAAGCATCGTTTTTCTGACACACCTACGCTGATTTTACTCTCTTGGATAAACTGAGGTATTTGCATTTCCACAATGATGCTCTCCCTGGAAATAGCTACGATTGCAACTTTCCCTCAGAATACACTTTCTTCTTATGTATATGCAAGTGAAATATTAAGAAATATCTCTGCCAAGTTTTTAAAGAAATAGCATTTTGTTGGTTATGCACAGTGACTTTTGAATATTCTTATTATTTAAATACAGGGCTGGCGAAAAGATGACGTTTTTACGCTCTCTCAGCAATTAAAAGCTTAAATGTTTCTGCAAAAGACAGAAAGCGAGTGAAAAATGTTTCAAAAAATCTAATTTCCGATGCAAAAGTTATTTATTTTAATCACTTAAATTTTTAGTTTTCAGTTTCAAATATTTTTCAGTCAAAATATTTTAATACGGCTGTTTAATATTTTGCAAAGTAACTGACTTTAAAGTTTACATTTTTTCTCAAATCTTCAATAAAGTTCATTTAAAGCTAGAAAAAAACTGAACTGTATACCGAGGTGTTAAGTCTTATGACAATTTTTAATCGAATAAGCAAAATAGAATTCTAATAAAATGATTATTCTGTTTGTGAGGTGGAAAAAGGTATTCTAATCATGTAAAGGGAATTGTGGTAAAGGGAAATATAATTTCTATGTTTCAACTTTAGATCTTCCACTTTCTTTAGGCTAACTTGAAAGATGAATCATAATGACACCCCCCCCCCCAAACACAAATTCCTTGATTTTTGCACTTATTAACAATCCTAATACCTCAACAGTCCTAATACTATATCCCGGTTGTTTATACAGAAAAACGGACTTTTATCCCTCTCCCCATCAGAAGTTCAGTTCCGGCTGAGCTAGTTTTGTAGTGTACTGTTTCATCCACAGTTACGCAGCGACGTTAAAACCAATCCAGAATACAATGAAAAAACTCCTAAAAACAGTCTTCTCGTCCATCATATGATTGCGTTTTTTCTCCATTATGAGTAAATGCTGTACTCATCTTGTTACACCGTATTTTTTTATCATTAAATTTTATGCACAAAATTAAAGACTCTGTACATTGTGATTTAGTGTGCCTGTGATATCATGCCTCATGTATGAATGTCACCTATATGCTTACTTATAGTTTCAACAATGTCACGAATTTAAATTCGTCGATCGTTCAAAACTATAGTGTGGATTATGTGAATCATTTTGAAGGAAGCCAATTTCTTTGAACGTCCCGTATAATGTTCATCATTTGTAGACATACCGACACATTAAACTCATTTCACAGCATTCAAATGGCGCAACTACAGGGGCAGATGTTCCATGAATTTCTTAAAACTCAACTTTGACCTCTTTCAGTGTTAAGATTTTTTGAACTGAAAAGCTCTTCATTAAATTCATTATTTTAAACCCCAAATAATACGAAAGCTATTTACTTCAATTAACTAGAAAAATAAAGGCATGCGATGGATGTAGCTGAAACTTTTACAACACTGTAGCAAGGGCTAGTGGTGTAACAAAGCTCCCCCCCCCCAATTCGTTCCTCCAGTAGCCCTTAGCTCTGAAAAGGTAAAAACACCTCTCAGAGGCCTTAGTTTTGACGTTATTGCTAATCCTAATGCAGTAGCATGTACACATGTAAGGACTGTTTCTAACAAAAAGCCCCTCCAGAAGGTGATTCTGGCAGCGCAAGTAGCAAAGGCAAATCTTATTAATACGAACAAAATACCTTTTTCGACACTAACATCAAGATTTTTTGAATTGTCTGAGGACTATTGAACGACCTTCACAGTAAAGGATAATATGCGTGAAGAAAACGAGGATGATTTATATTTAAACTTCCTAAAACCCATTTATAATTTCAATTTAAAACAGTTGGAAAGTTTTTCTCCCTCCTCTAATATTTTGCGGTAATAACCAGTTTGTTATTTTTTTTTTAATGCGCACGACTAACATTTACTCTTCTCCTTATGTGGATCAATCTCTCTTTTATAAGGCATTTTTCGTTTTCAGTTATATAGGCAATTCTTCAAGTTTTTTTTTAACTGTAAGTTTCTTACCAATCGTTATTACTTCTCTTCGTCTTCATCTTTTTCGTTGCATACAATAAAATGGTTGATATCAACAGCATTTACATGAAATAAAAATATTGAATTTTTCGTGACTACAAAAGATGTATTGCTTCCGACAGTGAAGTTATGTTTTTATGCACATTTAAAGGAAAAAATGTTTACATATATTTTCGTTTGGATTTTGGAATTTCTTTCTACAATTACTGTTATAGTATATTACGCACTAATTAAAGCTTATTTGACATGTTTGAAGAAATATTATTACAAAAAAGTTGTTCCGCATTTATTAAAACCTTACTTTTCAAATCTTTTCAAACAGCACTAATAAAATTTTCTGCGTAATCTGCTATTTTAAAGTATTCTGGAAGTTTTACCGTAAAATTGATAAATTTGTCAACTTTAGAACTCAACCAAAATTTATGAGCCGAATTCAGAACTTCAGCTGAAGACTTTTGTAGACATGGACAGAAATTATATCTTAAATCTTCGGATAAGGAAGATCGGTTAAAACAGATCCCTCATTCGCATTTAACTTATTGATTCCCCCATTCAGACTGTTGCCTCCAGTTGCGCAAATATACCAGATGAATATCATAATCCATTAAATCTGCTTCAGAAAAGCAACATTATTTACTCCCAGCGAAATACTAATAATAAATTTGAATACAGTCTTTGAATACCCAGGAAGTGTGAATAGCTGATTTAGAAGACAGTCAACGCCTTCGTAGATGGAGGACATTGGGTCCAAATCAATAAAGAGGTTACAGACCTGTCTGAATCCCGTAGCATCGGAAAATATTTACTTCGAAAACTGATAAAATGTTACTTCCCGGTCTAAGTAAAATGGAATTAAAGATAGACGAAGTTTTCCCGGTTATGTCGCCACAGGAATCCACGAGTGAATCCCTGCTGGTTGGTACCTACGCTCGTACGTAAATTAGTTCGCGAATAAAAAGAACAGAAATACTTCTGAATTCTTAAACATGTGCTGATGGCATTAAAAAGGGAACATTCAGATTGTAGGGGTGGTTGATCTTTAAGAAGCATTTGGTCTTCGTTGAAGGTTTTGTTTGGAATGTCAAAGAAGGAATGACGGTTTTTTCCTTTTGCAGTATTTTTTCACTGTCTGATGGAATAAATAATCTTCCGGCACTTGGAAAACAGACCACGGGCGTTGCTGTGTTTACCTGGATCAGAAACGATTCATGTTCAAGGGTGGTCTTATATATGATAACAATTTAACCTCTATACAAAAGGGAAACTATGAGCTGTGCCCTTTTAAGGCAATTTAGATTAAACGACTAGTTTTGATTACTAAATGACTAACAAAGTGAACATGCGTTTAATATTTTGTTTCTTCCGTGAATTATTCAAGTGATTAATCTATATGAATAAAACATAAATTTATGTGCATGTACGTGTGTATGAATTCCTATACAAATTTATACAAATTTGCATTTTACGATTTAGGTATCTTCTCAGAATGCCGTTAGGTGAGGTTTTCTAAATTCAGAAAAGTTCCAAATAGTTTGAATTTCTAATGGTTGAGCTATACAATTGCGTAAAACTGCAACATTTTATACAAACGAATTCCCGTGTCATACCGCCTTAGTCCGTACAAAGCAAATCGATGAGTGTTAGAATTTTACTATATTATAAATCAAATTAAATTGTATGCCAAAAAGAATAATTGTTCCCAAAGAAACAAAATCGAAGATATAATTCACACTGTCGATAAAAAAAATAATCTAAGTGAAAAAAAAGAGCTAAATTTAATATACGAAATATTTTGTCTAAATTGAAACATTTCACAGCAGCTATTAAATCCCCATCTATTTTTATTAGGTCGGTTTCAATAATGTTCCCTGTAAGAAAATTCCGAAATATCACAGTTTATTTCCTGGCAACGTGTAATTTCCTATCACACAATAGCAAAATGATGTACATTTTAAATTTTAATGTTGTCCTTAAATTCAAACCTCTTTCGCAAATTCCAATGCCAAAATGTTTTATTACTTCACTATATAGTATAATTAGGAAGGGGTGCCAAACAAAGTTCGTGCTCTGTGCTAGCTCAAAAGTTATAGTTAAACCCTGCATATAGCTATCAGTTTTGATGGGTTTTGTATCTAAATATTGCTGTAAGAGCTTCAAACTGATTGTCCTGAGGAAAAAATGAAATCTTTCATGGGTCATAGTATTTTTGTATGATACATTTATTAAAAAGCGGTTAAAATCTTTATTCGAATAAAAAAGGATAGGTTGTTCCTTTATTTAAGAATTCTGAGAACCCTGTAAAAACAATTCAAAAACGTTTCTGGAAAATAATAGACAGCTAATGTTCCCAATTTGTGCCAGCATACATCTTGCAAAAAAACAGGAACGTTTTCCGCTAGAATTCAGTAGTCCTCCTGTAATTATGATGGTTTTTTTTATAAAGAATTCAGAAATCTCTTCAGTAAAAGCTAGTCATGTTTCTGGAATCTTCAAAGTAAACTTAAGTAGGTTTAAAATGATAGCTTGGCATTTTCCTGATATACCAGTAAAGCTTTAAAGAGCATTATTACAACCGTGACCAAAGCTGAGACAGAAGTGCAAGTAAGTACCAAACAGGGCCGCGCCAAGCCTGATTGGTGCCGTCGTGCAAATGTCTTTTGAACGCCTTCATGCAGTGGCAATCGGGGAAAGTATGGTTTGCGCTTGGAGTGATGTTTTGTAGACAAATATAATGTGGGAAAAAATATCTGAGGCAGTTAATTTATTAAAAAAAAAAAAAAAAAACAATGTACAAACATTTTGCGCTTGGTTAAAATGTACAGTTAAATACATTTATTGAAACATAAGTTTTTAATTTTTTTAAATAGCATTGAAAGCAAATTACATATGTATATTAAATGCTGAAGACATCTTATACTAAATAAAGTGATCGATTAAGAGTTACGAAACAGTGACGCTACCGGAAATTAGTTTCAAGGGGGGAGAGACCCCTAATTTTTTATATACACATGCACTTAGCTTCATTTCTTTATCAGCTTAAACACGCAATTTTGTACGTTCTTTGGAGATGTAAGGGGGAGAAAAAGTTTCGGGAATCTCTCCAATATTTTCCGAAATTGATGTCTTAAAATCGCGATTATAGACCATATTTACTTGTTACCGTAAGGGAAAGTAATAGGATTAGGGAGTTTCTGATGCGGTTAAGTGTCGCTCAGAATGTTGCGAAATTAAAGTTCTCAAAACGAAGATTTTAGACGTTTATAATGGTATTAGAAAGAAATGATCAGAGGTTTTCCCTCTCAATTTTTTGAAATTGTAATTTTAAAAGCTCAATTTTCATCGTTCTTTAGTGACATAACAGGGTTCGGGATGATACCCCTCCCAGAACATTTTTTTGAAAGTAAAGACTTAAAAACGCAGTTGTTGACTATTTTCTAGTAACGTTAGGGTCTCGGCAACCCAACGAAATTTTTTCAAAATAGAAGCTCCAAAAACGCAATCTAAGACTAACTTCAATGTTGTCAGAGAAAGAGGTGTTTTCTCGCTCTTCTCAAATTGAGGACGATTTGTAATGATTTTTAGGGGGGGGGGGTGCTTCCAGCTCTTGGCATTTTGAAAATATTTCATCTCGATACGGAATAAAAAGCGAAAAAAAGGGGGGAAGGGGAAGAACTGTGATTGGAGCGTTATTAGTTGACAAATAACCTGCAACATGGAAAATTCAATTAAAAAATTTATTTTAAAAAGAACTAAGATTTTTTCCCGACATTTCATAAGCTGAAGTGCAAAGATCTCAACACTAAAAATGAAATGTTTCTACATTTCCTATTTAAATGATTAAGAATATCATAAAACATTTCACGAGGAAAATACAGTAAGTTAAAAATCTTCTTGAATTGACTGATACTACTCACGAAACTTTTTTACATGCATTTAAATCACTTTCAAATATCCCTTTCTATTTCCGTGTGAGGCGCATCCCTACCCTTTATTGAAACTACGGACTTATTATACATCTTAAACCGTTAAAGTAAAAAATATGAACTATTAATACGTACCAAATGTAGTTCAAGATGGCGATGGTCGTCTCTTCACTTTTTATTTAAAAAAAAAAAAAAACTTATTTAAGAATACATTTAAGACATAACAAACGAATGAAACATTTTCCTCTGGTTTTCCGTATGTACCCAAAAAACCGGAACATGCCATACATTTAATTTCGGAATACAGTGTACATTTTTACTTCATATCTCAAAGTTATTTCGAATTTAGTTGCTTTAATGGGGAACAGCAAGTTTGTTGCGCCGCGCCGCCTCGTATGCTTACCCAGAGACACCACCGAAAAAGCATTCACGGCTGCACTTGTGAAGAAAAATGCCAATTTAGGCATTAATTAGCGTTAAGGGTCATTCCATAGTGACTAAATGTAACATTCGCAGCTGATTTTGGCTTAATATACAAATTTAAAATGTACAAGGTGACTATTTTTCATTTCTACCAATAATTTGAAGCAAAACAGCGCTGGTAGGTATTTTTTCACTAAAAAAGGCATCGTGACTAACGTAACATTTTTGTAACCCTGAGAAACAATGCTTATGTTACGAAGCAAATTTTTTTGAAAGTTACGCAGGCATTTAAAATTGGCCGATATATTTGTAAGAGGCAAACAGTCTATTTAAAAAAAAAATATACTACAGATTTATTACAGATGAATCTTTTTTGGCCCTTAATGGTGCTTTTACGAAAAACTGTGTGTGACTAACGTAACCATCGAATAACAAGCAATGAATGCATATAAAAATCTTTTTGTAATTAATCTCTTGCTCTTATATTACTTTTACACTTTTTAAAAACCTTTTTTATGTTGCAATATGGTTCTTTCTGGGTTCTATGGTTCTTTCTATGGTTCTTCTTTACTTTTTTCTACATTAGTGTAAGAAATTGAATGGAAGAATTCAGCTCAGTTAACTCAATTTGAATGAAAAAAAATAAATAAACTGCTTTTACTAACTGAATAATATCATTTTTGGCTAATTAAATCCTAAATATCTCTCTTTTAAAATATTTAACTTCATACAAGTTGATAGTTTCACCAAATTCTGGAATTCTGCCAATATACTAGTTATCGTCATAAGAAACTGAATAGTACTTTTCAACGGCATATCTTAAGGTTTACTGATTCATCGAACGAATAGTGTTGTGCATCCTGAATTAAAATTTAATATTGAAAAAAAATATTCGAACATTTTTGCAGAATGCATTTTAATTCCAGATATCACCGCAAATGTTTAAATTTCTAAATGATCATTCATGCATTTTCTGAAATATTCTGCAGCAGCGCTTATTGTAACTGTATCATGTAACATCTTCAAATATTTTCCAAAGAGCTCTCATTAATTCATTTTAATAATAGGTCGAGATGTATTTTCTAAAAAATAGAGACGTTCTCCTTTCTTAAGACTGCCTTTCTATTTTCTTAATTCTTCAGCTTGGATCCTTGTGTTAAATGCACATTCAGCAGAGTACTCATTTTGCTTTACTCACTTTCTTTTTTTTTTAATAATATTAATTCTTTAAATTGGAAGTATCTTTTTAAAGACCTTTAAAAAAGTATTTTTCTAAGTAGACGGAAGGTCTACAAAGTAATAATACTGGTATTTTTCACCCTAAATATTTTTAATCAATATAGAATGCCTACTTATTGAAAATTGTTCATGAAAATGTACATGAAATTAAATAAGTTTTAAATATTAACAGTCATTTTTAAAATGTTAAGTAAGTCACATGCAAACTGTTACGTTAGTCACAGCTCAAATTTTACGTTAGTCACACTAATTATTTTATATCTACTGATACTAAAATTAATATTTTGCACTTTTTAAGTAGATATGACACAGATTTAAGAAAATCAAAAGTGCTGTTTGGTTCAACCATCTGGTTTAGTTTTTAAGCAGAAAATAGAACATTTTCGTGACTAACGTAACGTAAATATTTTCAGTGAAGTAATCAACTAATTAAAATACTTATCTTATAATGTATGCAAAAGGAACAGTCAATTTTATTGAGCCAACATCTAATCCTTTAGAATAAGCATAGTTCTTTTAAAAATTTGCAAAAATTTTTACATTACACAAGGAAACTTAGTCATACGTTTTTTGCGTATGCTAAGCCTTTTCTACAACCTCGCACCGTTTAGAGCCAGAAGAAAAACACCGTATGAATTTTTTACAAACTGTTAATGTATTTATGTACTAGAAAGTATGCTGAATGAAATGATAGGTCACAATTAGGGCTTTGTGGGAAAAAAAATTCTGAGGTTGAGGTTGACATTTCTATGGAATAATCCTTAAGTGTTTTCAGTGTAAAAGCTTGCGCATTGGAATAGCTAATAGCATGTTTTGACACAAGACAATTTTTATTTTAAAATAGGCAGAGAGACATGCATTGCTTGTTTCGATAAGCAGTATAATTTCCCAGTCACCATTTATATAATGAAAAAATCGATTTTATTTTTTCGGTTGGAGATATTTTCCCCTATTTCGAACATTTTTGATCAGTAGAGCTCGGCGCCTTTTTGACTCTGGCGCCGTCGTGATCCGCACGACCTTGCACATAGGGACGGCGCGGCCCTGGTACCAAACATTGCACTTGCCCGCAGTTCTTGCAAAGCTAGAGAATCCAGAGCTCTCATTGGAAGCTTAGTCAATCTGGATGAGCCGAAACCAATCTAAAGCCAAAACAATTGATAAATACGCTCAGCTGATCTTTAAACTGCACGAGCTAAATGTACTTTTCACTACAGTGAGAAGTCTGCATTCGTGAAACTCGTAGTAACTCAGGAAATGTTTTGACAAAGATACTTTATTTTCCCAGGAAATTGCCAAAAATCTGTGAAATTGCGAAATGTTCCACGGAAATAATCAGTAACGTTCGGAATTTTTTTACAGCGAATTACTCCGTATGCATTTCTAGTAAAACACCAAAAAACAATCCATGCTTTCCCATCGTGTCATTCACTTTTGCCAAAGCAATTAATTCACCGCTTTGAATTAATCATGAAACGAAGAACGAGTGAAACCATCTTCGCACTTTATTATTCATACAGCTATCAACTTCTACGGACGGTGTATCTAAATATGTTATTTAACTTCTTCTTGTAAGTGAATTCGTGTAGTTAAGATAATTAATACCGTCCAACACAAAGATCCATAATGTATTTGTTACATAAGAATAGATCTAAGCTGAAGTTTAGCTAAGTAGGAATGATGTGTAATTTGGATCCCCATTAGTAGATTCCAGACTTGCATATCAAGCAGTTTGGGTGAAGAGGAACTCATCACACCACAAAGAACTTTTCTTTTCAATGATGGATCCGACCATCTGTTGAATTGCTGAAAACGACTTATTGATTTTTCTCATTCATTGCTTTCCTTATTTAAAATGGTGGATTTCTCTTGTAGCACGAAACCCTCGTCATATTTCAATGAATCCAGCTGAAGAATAACTTGAAGTTCAGAGCTGGATTTTGAAGTTCATCCTTTGTGTTTGAAATTAACTCATACATAAATTCACAAAGCTTACTCATTACAATTTATTCTACGTATCTTTCCAAGCATCCGCAGTATACTTCCAAGTACTTTAAACAACTACTTCCAAGTACTTTTATTTAGACGAATTTTTAAAAATCCGTACTTTTACAGATCACAGCTTTCATTTCATCGTTTCCAACTTTCATTTTCGCAAAATTACGGGAATCCATTAAAAAAACATCTTTTAAGGTTGCATGAAATTAATTTACTAAGGCTGCTTAGAGATGTCTGTAACATCAGCTTCACTAAGATGACTAAATGATTCGTGTTCCCTTTTTGGTGCTTTTCAACCAATTCTTTAAAATACGTTATTCTGGTTCATGTTAGTATCGTATATAAGAACCCTAATTCGTTAAAAAATATATTTAAAGATACTATAAATAAATTCACTGAGGGGGGCTATTTTAGGCGATTTTAGTTTAATGATTTTTAACTACACGAATTCGTTAAAACAATCATAAATATATATCTACAGATACTATCATAAAAATTCACTAGGAGTTTCTAAAAAGTTTAGTATAAAATCTAGAACAATCTAATTTTTAAAATTTTACAAGAGAGGTAAAAATTATTTACGGGTTATGCAGTTTCTTGTAAAAAACAGGTTTTCGACATCAGCTTTTGACCTGCCACTGCGGGATGTGTATCCACGAAGAAAAACATCACTTAAAAATTGCTGTTGAAAAATCACAGATTGAGCTGGTTTTGATATGAAATGACTGAATTATTTAATTTACATTGAATAAGTCGTGTTTCAGTTTCAATATTTTAAAATTAATTTTCAAAAAACCATATTTTTTATGTATATGTAAACCACAAAACTAAATACCGTTCGCAATTATATTAACTCATAAAAGTCATACACATTTTGAAATAATATATTTATGTATACTACTCTTTAAATTCATTTAACTCACGTTAAATAACTTGTATTTTCATAGTAATTATTTTAAATCAATATTGAAAAATCAGTTTTGTTTTCTTATAAATCACAAAATTCGATTCAATGGTTTATTAGTCGAGTACGAGATGACAAGAATTCATACAGATAATAATACGAATTTTTGATTTATATTCACTAAGATTATTTATAGATCCATAGCATTAATTTCACTCATGTTAAATAATTCGTATATCCGTTCTAGTGCTTGCATCCAATTCAAAACATGCGTATTATTTTACATTAGTTTTCCATTCAGTAGACTTACGTATTAATGTTGTACATAACTTTAGGAATTCGCAAAAGAAAATTTACACATCGTGTAAGATACTGTAAAATATGTTCATTCGGATTAGTTATAGATCCATAAAAATTTTTAAATTAAGATAAATATTTCACATTTCTGTTGTCAATCAGTTCAAGAAAAATGTGTATTTTTACATTCCATCATAAATTTTGCTTCATTAGTTTGTATTTTATCGTTCAAATATCTTGTAAGATATGAATCACATTCATTCAGATCTTTTGAAAGCTTACAAAACTCATTTCATTTACGTTGAATAATGCACATTTTCAGTAGAGTATTTTCAGTTGCATACACATTACAATACACTCCAGGATCCTCCGTACCTACCACTATATTTTAACATATCGCTTTAATTTAAATTTGACAAGTTTTTACATTCACAAGAATTTCTCAACACCCATTAGTGGTTACACTACACGAGTAAAAATGCATTTGGCCCGAAAATGTTAGTAAACAATTTTATATATTTTTGTTTCTAAAGTACCATATTATTCGAGATTCATATTTTGTCCAGATGTCCTCAAAGACCTGAAAATCATGAATATTATGATCGAAAAAAAAGTCTTAAGTTGTCTGGAAAAGGATTTGAAGCAGGTTTAATCCCAACCTGGTGTTGTAATGGCAAATAAGAAGGCGTACCGGTTTTTTATTTCATTTATTATTTTTATTAAATAATTTGTTTATTTACTTATTTATTTATTAAGTTTTTTGAATTTCAAAGAAAGATTATGAAATTCATGAGCTTAAAACTTTTTCCATCTGCACCAATTCAAACACATTTAATGCAACTCAAATTTCCTTCTTAAATCAATCTATTTCGACTTAAGTAGATACCAAGGTACACTCATAAGTGAAAATAAATAGCGGCCACAGATAATAAAACGAATTTACTGAAGAAAAAACAATTTGTACAACTATTATGTTATTAATTCCATTTCATAAGCTTTTACATTTATGAGAACTCATCAAAACCTATTAGCCATTATATTACATCTCTAATCAATCGGATTTGACTTGGAGATTTTACATTGAAATACATAGTTTCTTTTCGTAACTAAACGACACTAAACATTTAGCATTTGACCTCAAATAGCACCTATTAACAACCTGATAAAATAGTTACTGAACACAGCCCGAAGCAGGCTGTAATTGAAGATAAAAATGCAGTAGAACTTGCATAGTTAGCTGGCATCGTTACGTTAAGTACCGAGCACTTCATTTTTAAGCAATCCTTCCACAACTGATCACCCTTCTATTGAGACTTAAGTGAGCGACGTGCATACAAGGAATAATGGTTTGGCCGTGGCAAGAAGAGGGAAGGGGTTCAACGAAAAAGAAATATTTCACCTTGACAATGACCATAATCACATATGCAAATTCCGCAAGGGCCGTGACATTTCAAGACATGAATGCTGGCAGTCGGTCCGGGGGCATAATAATAGGATTCTATTAATTGGTACAATTAATGTCAAGAAAAAACAAAGAAACCAGTGGGGAAGAACATTGTTAAACGATAAAAAACGCCGCACAAAACAAAGTGAGTCAATAATGAAGAGACATTTTTAGCGATAATAAAGCAGCTCCATTAATGAAAGAGTTACTTTGCATCAGAATGCAGTCCGGAAGAAAAGAAAGCTCTTTCACCATAGTTTTGGAGATTTTTTTCTTGGCGCCACAGGAAGAATTACATGTTCACAATGATTCATTTGGCTCGAAAAGAAAAGTATTCATTTAATGTGACGGGGGGTAAAAAATGAGCCTGCGGGAATGGAAATAAAAGAGAGATCGATGTGACAGCTTCAGTATTTCAACCAATTGCTACTTATGATATTATTATGTGCAGTTGACTTTTTCTTTTATCATGTAGATCTGAATCTGCTTTTCACTATGCTTAATGACTTTCGAGTGTGGTTGAAAGAAGTTGTGAAAAGTGGGTTAAGTTCTGGGATTATTGATTCCTAATTGTTATCTATTACCCCCAAGGCTGGGTTGGATTACTGGGCAAAGGTGCACCTTTTAGAAATGGATTTTGTAATCCATTATAAACTGAACATAATACTTATAAATGTGAGTTATCAGAGTGGTTATAGAATCACTAAACCTTCTTTTCATTTATCTGATTATGTAGGTAGAGTCCGATAAATCCTGAGCGACAAAAAAAAAAAAAAATACTTTGGCGACTAATTATTTCAGCAATACAATGTTTTAGAGGCCATGTAAAACTAAACCTTCCTATTAACGTTGAAAAATAACTGGTCTGGCGCCATAAGGTTTTTCCTGACACCTAAGATTTTAACATTTCTGCAGGTCCCTCTACATAAATATATATAAGTTTTATTCGTAACTAGTCATAGTAGAAGTTAAAGAGAGTAGTTGGCTTTTAAAATACATATAAATCAGGCTGTAGAGTTAAGCCATGAAATAGTAGCCAAAAGCTATAACTTAAGTCACATATTTTTGACTTTCTATCAATAAAACGTAAACAAAGTGGAAATAAAATATTAGCATACCAATTTATTTTTTAGTAAACATTTTACTTTGCGTCACTAGAAATCTTCAATAGCTGTCAGTTACACTAGGGAATTTATTTTTCATATTAAAGTAATTATGAATAAATTTGTCTATCTGTCTGTAGTTTGTCTACGACAAAAAACATTCCAATCCTGTTCTTAATCGAAAAAAAAAAAGCCTCGGGACTTCGAATTTGACCTCGAAGCCAATTTTGTAAATTTGCTAATGCAGACTGGAAGTGAAATTTTGCACTTTTTCACTTTTTACATCACCGTAAAGGGCTTAAAACACTACACAAAAGAAAGTTGTTTGACATTCGTTCAACCATTAGAAAAAATGTAATAACAGCATCAAACAGTAAAAAAAAAAGCCGAGCCTTATCTGTATTTAAAACTGCTGCACATAATCAATTTTCTAATATGTACAAAACTTAAGATTGCAATGCTGGAACTTTTAAAATTGACAGCTTTTGCTTTAGCGGGTTTTTGACTTTGTCGATTCTAGAAAATAAGTTTTAAATGAGAAGGAAAATTGCTCGAGCATTCTGAACAAAAGTTTGGTTTGCCATTGACCACTGCTTTTAGTGCTCTTTAGATTAAATTTCGTAAGAAATGCTGAAAGTTGAACTGTGCAAATGAAAATCACAAACTTCTTGTATCGCTATTGAACATGATAAATAAAAGACGTTTTTGCATTTTTATGCAAAAGAAATCAAGAAATTTGTGCGGATACAACAAAAATTTCAATGTTTGTATTCGTAAAGGTTAATGTTATTATTTAATAAGTAATGTGTATTATTTTTTAATCAGTACGTTAAATTGGATAAAACCTCACACTCTTGTAAAAGTGAAAACAGATAGTTTGTAACATAGAAAATTTGGAAAAAAATGTGCACTGGTTTGCTTTACCCCAAGACAAATAATGCATAACATTGTTATTCAAAATACTATTATAATTTTCCGAATTTGATTTAATATATTATTCAAACAAAATACATGTTATAAATTTACGTGTATTTAACTGATTAAAAAAAAATATGTATCACACAAATCAGGCTTCTAAATACTGCAAAATTGGATCGAGACAATGCACACGTAGTATAAAAGCTAAGTTTTCTCGATCCGCACACATTCAACAGCTATTTTCTATTGATCAAGCGGCATTTCCTGGTAGCAACTCGCTAGCTCTGCATGAGACTTGATTCGATTCAAGTTCTTTACCAAACATCACTAGAGGCCGAATGTGGAGTAGGGTGTATCGAAAATCTCCCCTTTTTTTGGAAATTCAAAACTTGGAAGTTGATAAAAAGTTGCTCCTATACAGGCCCGGATCGAAAAATTTTGGGGCCCTTGCAAAAAATCAGCAGGGCCCTTAACTGCCTACTGGATTTCTACGCCACTGAGAGCCATGGGACTCTTTAGTACGTATATCCGGTCCTGCTCCTATAGTCCCTCATTTACCAAAACAAATTATCCAAACAAAACATTTAGGCATCCCGCACGGGGCTTAAAATTTATCATTTTCTTCAAAAAATTGATTTTTATTATATTTCTAAATTTTTTTTACAGATTAGATGGGGTTATAGTATCCATCGAGATTGACTAAAAACTACATAGGAACATCGGGTCGCATTCATTCTGAGAGGCAGAAAAGAAGAAAGTAGAAACGGATCCTGCATGTTAAATCAATAGAAGTAAGCATCTCTGACGTCATTTTTTACCAAATTATGTAGCATAAGACTATCAAGAATGTATCCGTTGCAAATTTCTAGGGAGAAGAAACAGTATTTTGCATTAGTTGGTACTGTAGTAAAGTAATCAGGGCAAACGATGGTACATAATCGCCAATGTCACCTATGCAACGACTGAGCACTTTCTGTGAGTTTTTCAGATTGTGCAACTTTTGGTATCGCTCATTAACTTGTCTAACACAATTGTAAGTTCAGGTCTACATTTTAATATTTCTCTAATCTGCCTCATTGAGTGGAATATGATCGACCAATGTTCCTATGCAGTTGTTAGTCGTCTGGATGGATACTATTATCCTTCTTAATTTGTGAAAACAGTTTAGAATCACCCTGTATATTTCATAAAATGATAATTTTTCAAAAAAATGAGAAATACATACAAAAAAGTAGGTAGGTAATTTATGTTAAACAAAAGGTTTTGCTCTCATACACCCGCATAGTACTCAAAAATGAGGATTTTTTTTTTTTTTTTTTTTTGAAAGTTAGTTAAATGTTTCATTTTACACATTTTTTTTTCTTTTGCGGCATATGTGGATTTATAGGGACAACTTTTGATCAATTTGAAAAGTTAAATTTAAAAAAAAAAAACGTTTTTTCCATGGCTACCCCCGCTCCCCCCAACGGATGGTGTAAGGTCTAACGCTTATATTTTTTACATGTTTTCCCCTTTGCCATTTATTTGTGCTAAGCAACATATGAAGTAGCAAATAATAGATATTTTGATTCACTTTTAATATCAGATGAAGAAAATGAATTTCGAATCTCAAGGAGGGGGAACATATGTGGCCCTTAACTATCAATAATATTTTGGCAACTGCAAATTTCCTGTAAATCTAATGGCAGTTTTCTATTTGCAATAAGCAAACTTCAAACGCTAAAATTTCTTTGTTTATTCTTAAAGTCTGCGAAAAGCTCGTCTAAAAAGTTTTAAAAAATAGTAAATCATGTTAAATAGTCAGAAATCTTGCTGGAATATGCACTAGTTAACTTATCTGTTGGATTTGATTTTTTCTGGATTTTCAGGAGTTATGCAAGGATTCAATGAGCGAGAAAAATCAGCAAAATGATCCTCACATTTAAAGGCAAAAAATAATAAATTAACTGAAACATAGGTGCTCCATATTAGACGTGGGGTAAATTTACCATATAGAAAACATTGTGTCAAAGTATCTGCTTTTCAGTAGTAAATTCAAAGCTCATTGTTACGTGATAATTTGAAAATTCATTATATTTGTAAATTGCGTGCATATTTACAAAGATATGCACGCTCAGAAAAAAAAAAAAAAAAAAAAAAAAAAAAAAACAATGCCAGATCAAATGGCTCTAAACTTTTTTGATATTAATAAAAGTTCCATAAATAAAGCAAACATACTTTCATTTTAATATATCTCGAAATGCAGATTATAACTTGAATATCTGAAAAATGTATGCACTAGTTTTCATTAAAATTAGTTTCCATGCGTTTTATAAAATTTAGTATGTATCAATGTCACCCCTACCCTCGACTCATAAATATTAGTATTCATACTGGGAGAGTCCGCAACTGCAAAGTGTTTTATTTAAGCGTACCTAAAGTTGAAAGAAAAATAATTTCATAAAAAGGGAAAAAGGGTATACTTACAGACAACATACTAGTGTATCGCAATATGTACATTTTGCTACTATATTTAAAAGTATTTTCAATGTTTCACAACTTCTAAGAATACCGCTTTTTAATGTCATATTGCAATGCAATTCTGTATCACACAATAAATCAATGGACTCCAGATTTCTCTCTTTTTGATGCAATAACTTTCAACTGCTCACAATCACTACGTTTTGCACTCTGATTTTTACGCGAAATCTAATTAAGAGCAGTTTCCCAAAACGTTTGCACATCCAAGTATTATTCTTCTAGTTTATGGGAAACTACTCAAAGGCACGTAAAACAACTTTGAATATTAAAATCGATCCCAGTGATTCACAATTTAGCACAAACGAAGATTCAATATCAAACCGACATAATGAAAGCAAAGTTTATAACAAACACGCTCGAATTACACAGTTCACACAGCTTGTAAGTTACACAGCTCAAAATAGTTTGAAAGTTGAGTTGGTTATCGACCTACAATGGTAAGAAAAGATCAATCGAAAAACATAAGAACAAATGTAATTGCTTTGTTAGTATTCCTTCGGAAGGAATACTAACAAAGTATTCTTAAGGAAGGAAATTTCCTTAAAAGATTTTCCATCTCCAGCTCAGTCACTTTCCTATGCCGGGCTGATGAGCGCTAATAAGCACGAAACTGCAGTCCTCGGCTGGAAATGACTGAGCTGGCGGTGAATTTCAAATGTATTTCTGTCTTAGCCCTGTCTAATGGGCGATAATTTACTGAATATACCACGTCTTGACTTCAATCTTCGAGTTGAGCCAAACCATAGTTCGGTCAATCGTCTGGTCTGTGCTAATTCTACATTAGCTACTAGTTTGTTTGGCACTCTTGGCTTCTTTAAGTGGTTTTCCATCTCCAGCAAAGACAGGAGTGTTCAAATGGGGGGAGGGAGGAGGGTTACAGTCTACACCACTGAAGTTTTTGGAGTGTGTTTATAATGTTATTTTTTTCGTTTTGGTTGCTCTCGTTCTAGGGGGATCTTTGTGGTATTTGGGAGGGGTGTGCTCTGGCTCATGAGGAGGATGGGCACCCCAGTCCAGGATGTTAACGTGGCGAGGCTTTAGGGGATTTAACGTGCATCAGTTATCTTTAGAATACAAAACGGGCTGCGGAACGGTCGAGGATTGAACTTGCAACCTTCCAGTCACCAGCCTAGTGCTTATCTGATCGGGCTTGGCTTACCCAAAGCTAAACTTTACAACGGATCACGTACCTTTTACACACGAATGAATTTCCTTAAAAATACCTGCTTCTATACTTAGATGGTTAGCAGGCCTGCTTCATTTTATAGCACTATTGAAAGATTGTTATACAAGAAGATCCCGTTATACAGTATGAAATATTAAAATAGTGTAGGATTATAAGTAATTTTGTGCATGAGAAGTGAAAATAAGAAATAACAATGTATAACTAGACAAAAATTGCAGATTACTGCATACACGTCTTTCGGAGTTTCAAGGAACCCTTTTTTCAGTGCAAAATAAATAAGTTTATGGGTTCAACAGGACATCAGCAAGGATTTAAGTTTCGATGAGCGTTCTTCGTATAACATTACATCAACTGTAACTAATGGCGAAGTACCCTTTAATGCCACACGCTCGAGGCTTAGCGAATGCCCAACTCTATTACAGTGTTGCCAGATTGGGGAAAATTTCCCCATTTTGGGGAAATCTGGTGCTCTTCGGGGAAATTTTGAGGAAATGGGTTTTAAGGGGAATTCTTTGGGGAAATTTTTTTTCTGGGAAAAACCTGGGGGGAAAAAAAACCTGGAATTTTTTTTTCGTATTTAAATTCGCGTCTTTACATCTGGTAGTTACATTGTTTGTATCAAACAGTGTTGGTTTAACTTTGCTCAACTTTATGGAATTCGCATTTTGCAATATGTGGAATATTATGCTACGGAATTCGCACTAACACTTTTGCGTGAGTAACTAGTTGATATGTGAAACAGGCACAAATAAGTGTGATGAAGAATGTTCCTGGATAAATATATACAAAAATCATAGTTTAAAGGTACATACAGAAGCAGAGTAGTAAATGCGAGCAGAAAAAAATTTTTTTTGGCTATTTCTTATCTCTCGGTCAGGTGCTTGTATTTATGACTAGTAGCATCCACATGGCTTTGCGCGTAGTAGAAAATTGAAAGGTATTTTGGTTCCCCTGAACATTTTCAAATAATGCATGATTAATTTCTCGCCTTGGCTTACCCACGTTACGGTTCCACATTATGATAACTTGGTAATTTAGTCGTCCATCTTATGATAATTTTGCTCGGGAAAATGTTCTTAAAATTGGAATAGAAAAAGAACAAAATCGAATTTTCGAAATATCGCTTAAAGGTGCACACCCCCATGCTACAAACTAATTCTTTGCCAAATTTCATGAAAATTGGTCGAACGGTCTAGGTGCTATGCGCGTCACAGATATTCTGACAGAGAGAGAGAGAGATCCGGACAGAGAGACTTACAGCTTTATTGTTAGTAAAGATAAAAAAAGATAAAGATAAAAAAGACAATAATAATAATAATAATAATAAAATAAAATAAATAAAAAAATAAAGCGAAAATGGAAAGAAAAAAAAAGTTGGGGAATTTTATAAGAAAAATTGGCTATTTGGGGGAAATTTTTTTTTAAGAACCAAAAATGTCAGAGGAAGTCGATTCATTTTATGAAAATATTAGTGGAAAAATAATTTTTGAATTTGAGGAATTTTGATAGAAAACATCGCTTTTTGGGAAAAGTTGGAAGGGAATTGGGGAAATCTGGATTTGACCATCTGGCAACACTGCTCTATTAATGTTATTCCACGAGTTAACCGTCTTTTGAATGCTTTAAGTATTTCGCCACGTCTGTTAACATAGTTTACTCACTTGTTTGGTACCAAATTAATGTGCGCCCGTTCACAGTTCAGGACATTTTTATTTGATGCATGATACTTTCTTTCTCAATTAAAAGAAATTGTCCTTTCTGAGTGGAACAGCTTTGATGCTCATCTCGAGAATATTCTGAGAAGCATATCCATTCGTCAGTGGTGATGATGGTAGACACTTTCGGTGCTTAGTTAAAGGAGATTGACTGACTCCGACTCTTTTGCCCTAACATCAGTCCGACTCCAATTCTTTTGCCCTAACATCAGTCCGACTCCGACTAAACGACTCCGATTCCGCAGTCGTGGCAGAAATGCAGACTCGAAAGGGAAAATGACTGACTCCGACTCTTAAAATTTTAATGCCACCGACTCCTGATTCCGACTCTTTTACCCCAAAATCAGTCTGACTCCAACTTTGCAGCCCTGGTAGAAAAACATAGAAAAACATATTAAATCAAGTAGTTCGTTTGCTAAAGATTCCGTGGTCTGCACAGAGGTTAAACTTACCGGGAAGACATGAACAGTTGTTTCTATAAAGGTAGTTTCTTAAAATTAAAAATACGGTCAAAAAATGTGATTTTACTTAGAACTTTTGACTCTGACTCCAACTCCTTTACCCTAACATCAATCTGACTCCGACTCCATTACTCCGACTCTGATTCTGCAGCCGTTACAGAAATGCAGATTCGAAAGTGAAAATGACCCGACTCTTGAAGTTTTAAAGCTTTCGACACTTTTACCCCAAAATCTGACTCTAACTTTGCAGTCCCGGAAGAAAAAGTATTAAATAAAGTAATTCCTTTTCTAAGGATTCCATGGCCTACACCAGGGGTTTAACTTTCCGTGAAAACATTTACAGTTGTTTCTTTGAAGGTAGTTCCTTAAAATCAAAAATAAGGTCAAACAATAATTTTTTACTTTAGTCACTATTTGAAATGAAAATTAAGAATATGCAAGAAAAGGAAAAGAAAAATGCATATGAAGGCTCCATCCATCCTAGTATGTTTAAGAGCAAATCTCTCAAAACTGGGGTCGAATATAACTTTGTCACTCTTCCTTTATCTTTCAGCGAGTTACATTGTGATTGCATTCTTAAGTGCTGCGGTGACTTTAACGTAAGCCTTCGTCACTTAAATATCTCGAGGTAATAAAACTTAATTTAATGGTACATGTGATGCCTAATAATGTTAGAATTGATAGCATTCTGAATAAAGACCTTCAATTTCATTGATGCTTTTACAAGCTTGATGTTGCATTTGTATGGTAATCTCCAACAAACCAATAATTCCAGGTCATTATGTCTTCATTATATTTTAAGAATACTATCATATTTTAAAGTTGTTAATAGAATTAATGCGGTCAAATACGTCAGAGAATATTCTGACGTTAAATATTTCATCCTTTTATCCCACTAAAGTTTTATTTCTCTGACTGAACAAAAGGCGGCCGACTGTGTGTTTCAAATAACCAAGCGACCTTATTTATCGGCCAAATGGACAGCCCTGGCGAGTTTTCAAAGAGGAGCAGACATGCCAACTTGCCTCCCAGCTACTCTATTATCCAACTGTCGTGATGACGGAAAATTGCTTCTCTAACGCTTTTGTTTGCTGTTATAAAAGAGTCCACCTCAAAGAGTTTTCGGCATTGATGTCAATGAAACATCTTCGAGAAAATGTTAGTTTATTACCTGAAGAGAAATTAATTGATCAGCACATTTTCATGTTATATCGTTAAATAAATAAAGAACTGGGCTCACAAGAAAGAGTTAGCCAAAAAAATCTACTCATCAAGAGGTAGTTTGTTTGACTACAACTTGTAATCTAAATGATTCTTTTACTTTCGGATTTTTTTTTTTTTTTTTTTGATATTAATTGTTAAAAAAGAACAAAAATGTGCGATTTTGGTTTATTAAGGTTACAGAAAGAAAGAAAAAAAAAGATCTTTCGAGAAATAGTATGTGTTAAGGACACTCATTTAACCCTCATTCGGTACAATATCTCCTTATTGTTCCATAACTCCATTGTGTGCTGTTCAGTCTCACGAAACTATTTTATTCGTAGTTAAAGGAGAAAATATTAGATGGACCGGAAACCAATGTGGTTTTTTTAAGTGTTCAACAAGTTTTGTGTGTTCAACAAAAAATGTTCAACAAGTTTTTATTTTTATCAATGATGTAATTTACCTCGTTATTAACAACCTTTTGCTTTCTAAAATGCAAATTTTTCTTTTTTAATTTTATGTCGCATAGCCATAAAAATAAATCAGATGATGCAATGTCGGGTTAGCATGGTGGCCAAGGCAACTCAACGCATTTCTCTTCCTTTTGGGCTTCATTTTGAGCAATATGGTCTTGCATAATCAGGTTTCAGTACCACGCGCATTTTCTGTTGACAATCGCTGGAATAAACTCCCTCCACAGGGCAACGTCTTGTTCAATTTCAATATGATCGATTTGTGACAAGTTAAGGGACCGTGCGGGCCAAAAAAATTGAAAATTAGGAAGAGGAAGTCCCCTAAAACTATTGCTGTGTGCGACCGAGCATTGTCCTGATTAAAGATGGCTTTTGGAAGTACCACCATGAGAGACAACACATGTAACTGAAACATGGCACAAACGTACCGTTAGACTTTCATGATGCCGTGGATAAATTTAAAGGTGATATTGTTTCCAATACAATAGCACCCCATAACATCACCCCAGTTGTGGGTGCGGCGTGCCGCTTAGAAGCAGGGTGCCATTGGGTTGCTCCCAACGGGATCCTCACCCAAATTAGCTCTGAGTTAATCACTAAAGATGCTCTGGATCCTTTCGGTTGCAGTGCAATCCTTCGAACGTGACTCTACTCCAAATGGAGGGTACAGTGTGAAAGTCCTATTCCTGCCTTTGTTTTCAGTGGCACACCGCACCTGTAACAGGCGAGCTGCCAGGCATATGATACATGGGCGTCTCCTAATATTGATCCACAACAAAATGGTAAGTTTGTGTCATGCCTCAGTCACATGCGCTGGTCCTCATGCCAAGGCTCCAAGGAACTCGCTCACACAAAGTGAGGGTGTCAAAGGACATTCCCTTCCGCATTATCACCTTCTTTTGTCTGATCGATTTCCACAAATCGAGCATACCTGAGATCGCTTATGGTTTTCTTAAGCGAAAGACTAAGGATTTTTAAAATGACCAAGCAATTAAAACACTCGATTTTTGCCATGTGTGCTCCAACTTGGAATACTGTAGTGTTATATTTGAGATCCCTACTATAATAATGAAGTTAAAACTTTCGAGCAATTATATCATAATTTATTTACTACTTCTGTGTTACAGAACTAATAGTTACGACTTTTGACCAATTCTTACTCCAATATATACAATGTTCCCGGTCTTAAATCCACGCCGTGATCTTTTGTGTCTTCTTTATTCTATAAAGAACTTAATAACATAATTGATTGCCCAAATGTAGTCAATTGCATTCAATATGCTATTCCAATTAAAACTCTTAGAAGTAATTTATGTAAAATAGTTTTACTACATTTAATTGTGTTGATATTGTTTGTCTTTCCAAATTTTACAAACTTTTTAACACTCATTGTCGCGATCTAGAGGTTTTCAAAATTTCATTGTATTTTAAGTCAAGATTTAATGTTAAAAAGATTTAAATTGTTTTAATTACTGCAATTTTGTTTCTGCTTGCACTGTAATTGGATTCTTTCTGTGGTGTGCAATAAATTCAATAAAATTAAAAAAACTGTTTATTAAAATGTATATATACAGGGTGTTCAAAAAATGACTAATACATTTGAATCAATAAATAGTAAACGGGCAGCGATAAAAATACACTTTTGTTGCATAATGCTTGCCACAACAGTAAATTTTCAGACAGACAAACTTTAAAATTAGTTACAATGTTCCTCAACAGATGGTGCTGCAGGTATTTAGAGGAGATTGCAGGTGTGTTGGTCTGAAAATTTTCTGTTTTTCCAATCATATTGCAAATAAACAGTGTATTTCTGTCCCAGCCCGTTCAGTTTATATTAATTTTTCAAATACACAGATCATTTTGGCGATCTTATAGACAGCGTTTTTTAAAAATACCTTTTAAAATACCTGCAGCGTCATCTGTTGAGGAACATTGTAACTAATTTTGAATGTTTGTCTTTCTGAAAAATTACTGTTGTCACAAGAATAATGCAACAAACGGTATATTTCTGTCGCTGGCAGTTTAGATTTTATTGATTTTTAAAAAGTGTCAGTCATTATATATATATATATATATATATATATATATATATATATATATATATATATATATATATATATATATATATATATATATATTTACACTGGTGGGCAAAAATTAAGGACGAGACGGTTTTTTCAATATAACTTTGTACAAAAGCTTTCCAAATCAACACATTTAATACCATTAGATCCCCAATACGTAAGGATATGTGTAATGTAAGCAACACTTACTAAAAGAGAAATCAGAGGGATAAAAAGAAGCTTTATTGAAAAAGTGGCATGGAGCGCAATGCGACTGAATACCGAAACATCGCTGTGATGGGTGTCCAGCAAGAAACATCCGGTCTTTAGTAGGGGATATGATCTCTCCCGACTGCTAGGCAGGTTTCACAGCGTCTGCCCATGCTGAGAATGAGGGTGTCAATGAGTTGTTGAGGCATTGCTGCCCATTCGTCTTGCAGCGCCAATCGAAGCTTCCGAATCGTTACTGGTGGTAAGGTACGAGCTGCCAAGCGTCTGCATAGAAAAGCCCATACATGCTCGATTGGATTGAGATCCGGAGATCGTGCCGGCGAATCCATACGTTCAATATCCTCACTCTCTAAGAGCTGTTCGGCAGCTACTGTGCGATGACATGGTGCATTGTCGTCCATGAAAAGGAACTGCGGACCCATAGCGCCTCTAAAAAGACGCACATATGGAAGAAGAATCTCGTTACAATAACGGGTCCCGTTGACTGAACCTGCGTCGAAGATGTGAAGGTCTGTACGACTACCAAGCATGATGCCTCCCCAAACGAGAACACCGCGACCTCCATACCTGTCCCTTTCAATGATGTTTGAGGGATGATTGCGGCTTCCCCGCTCTCTCCAGATGAGTATGCGATGAGAATCGCAACACAGACTGAATCTGCTCTTATCTGTAAAGAGTACTCGTCCCCATTCATTGTCTTTCCAATTCCGGTGTTCCCGGCACCACAGAGAACGCCTTCTCCGATGGGCAGGCGTTAGAGGTACATACCGTATGGGGCGTCGTGCAAACAGACCACCACCGTGCAGTCTTCTGGCCACGGTAAAACGGGATATTGGTCGTCCAGTCGCCTGTGTCGTGTGTCTAGTGATTTCTCCCGCTGTCTGCCGCCTGTTTCTTCTGGCCTGTAAGACAATATACCGGTCATCTGCGGGTGTGGTTCCTCGTGGACGACCACTACTGAGCCCCCGGATAGCTGTTCCTGTAGTTTGAAATTGTCTCCAAAGTCGTGAAACGATGCTGTGAGCAATTCCGAACTCTGCAGCCACACTTGTCACACTGCGGCCTTCCTCCAACTTCCCAATGATTCGACCTCGGGTAAAAGCATCCAGATGTCGTCTAACAGATTGATTATTCGCCATTTCTCGCTGAGGCAGCAACTCGCTGTGATTTTAACTGCTATACGGCGTGCAATCTCTTTGCCAGAAATACTGATCTTACACCGACAACATGCTTTATACTACTCAGACACTCCCCCCATTACGTCTGCCTGCATATCTGTGCATGTGCTACCGTACATCACCTTACTTAATCTCCTGATTGGTCTTTCTGTCCGCTCTGCCTCTTCGTTCAGCTGATATGCTAATTTTTCGACTTCGTCCTTAACTTTTGCACACCAGTGTATATATATATATATATATATATATATATATATATATATATATATATATAAACTTAATTATCAAACTAGTTATGATTGCTCAAAAATATCTCTTTAAATTCCATTGATCTTAAATGTCAAAACACAAATAATAAAAGAAAAGAGGCTACCAAAAAGTGGCGTGGTATATCAAAACATTACGTACAAAATAAAGGTAACCCATCTAAAAAAAGAAAGGAAACATATCAACTTCAAAATAAACATTGTTTTCATGGCCTAGGAGGGAGAAAAAAAAGAAGGCTCTTATACAAAGAAAAAAAGAAAATAAAAAAAGCACACCACATGCTTAGCCAAGTCTGCATACGTACCACCAAATAAATTCACTGAATAATTAGAATGATCCCCAACATAACTTTTTGCATTCCAGAATACAATCTTTGACATTAAACAATGACATAACTCCTTTTTTGCTAAGTGCCACCGCGTAAGACAATTACATTATTCTTGCATGACTTAATTGTTGGAACTTAGCAACGATGGAAGCGATCCATCAACAGAAGATCTCATAATAGCGAAAGTGATTCATGGGCTTTGACTTTGTTGTCATTTATGTTCTCCGCCTGTTAATTAATTGCTTTGATGGAGTGAACATTGTTCTGCTGCATGATTTGGATTTAGGTGTTCGTCAATTTGGTGACTAGCTGTCGAAGACTTTTGAATCTTGAGACAAAGGGAAGAACAAAAGCTTTCTTTGATCCATTTGCGTAGAATGCGGGTTGAATCATTGCGTTATATTTGACGATCCTGCTATAAATTGTTGTGATAATTTCAAGTAACTATGATGAGTAAAGATAGTTCACAAAATATTTCTGATACTTGAAAGAAATATTTTAAAATTATAATTTTATAATGTACATGATTTTTGCCTTAGGTATTTTGTGCTAGGTCTAAACAGTACAGAACCGACATGAAATCAAAATTTAATGTTAAGGGGGTCCGGGACACAATTTGAAATTTTTTTTATTATATACTTTAGAGTTTTGAAATTTTTTGCACTGATTCACCATTTATTTAATAAGCAAAATCATAACATAAATATGAAAAAAAAAATTTATTTAAATTTTATTCGTTTTTTTTTTTTTTTTTTTTTTAAGAAATGGGGTTGCTTTAAATTGTTATAACTCAAAATATTCTTGATCAATTTTCAATTTTTTTAAAATAAATTACGCACAAATATCTAAGCTTTAATTTTTATTCGGCTATTTTAAAAATATTGATTCAATAAAAAATAAAAAAATATTTCAAGAAAAATTTCGAAAAATTCGAAGATACTTTTTTAAAAAAAATCATAATTTTTGCAGTAAACGTTTTTTTTTTCAAATTCGCCGAATAAAATTTAAAGTAAACTGTTTGAAAAAGATATGCTCCAAGTTTCATTACTTTATCTTTATCGGTTCCTGACTTATAAGAGTTTGAATGCAAGAAATCGAAAAAAATTGCATCATGGAGAAAAACGCGTTTCAAGTTTTAAAGTTAAGTACACATTACTTAGGTGCATGCAATAAAAATGATTATATCTTTCGTTCTATTTAAGATAGAAACAAGATTCAAACGTCCTCTTAAGCAGAAAAAAAACAGAGTAATTTCTCACATGATAAAAAAAATTGCAAAATTTGACGATTTTTGTGTCCCGGACCCCCTCACAGTTAAGGGGGTCTGGGAGACATTTTGAAATAAATTTTAATTAAACAGTTTAGAATTTTGAAGTTTTTTGCAGATTCATCACCTATTTAATAAGCAAAATCATAACCTAAATATTAAAAAAATATATTAATATTTAACTTGTTTCTTTTTTAAAAACTGAGGTTGCTTTAAATCGCTAAAACTCAAAATATTCTTGGCAAATTTTCATTTTTTTTTCAAAAATTATGCTTAAATATCTAAGATTTAATTTTTATTCGGCAATTTAAAAAATATTAATTCAATAAAAAATAGAAAATATTTGAAGAAAAATTTTGAAACATTCGAAGATACCTTTTTTAAAATCATATTTTTTGAAGTAAATTTTTTTTTTTTTTTCAAATTTGCCGAACAAAATTTAAAGTTAACTGTTTGAAAAAGATATGCTCCAAATTTCATTACTTTATCTTTATCAGTTTTTGACTTATAAGAGTTTGAATGCAAAAAATCGGTAAAAACTGCATCATGGAAAAAAAACGCGTTCGAAGTTCTAAAGTTAAATATAATATTAGTTAAATACATGCAACAAAAATAATTATATCTTTCGTTCTAATTAAGATAGAAACAAGATTAAAAGTCCTTTTAAGCAGAAAAAAACGGAAAATTTTTTATATGATAAAAAAAGAAATTGCAAAATTTGACGATTTTTGTGTCCCGGTCCCATTAAAGCCACAATCTTGAATGAGTGAAGCTTAAGATAATTTCGTAAATGATTTTACTCTAACATTACATTTCATAAAGAAACACACATAAAACCATGAAGTATTAAAAATTGCGGAAGACATTTGGGGAGACAATGCAAGCAACTAGATTCTTAAACTTTATCACATTAAACACGAAAAAATGAAATTATGTGTGGAAAACTAGGATACAAAATTCAAACAGCTCCCACGAGTTAGGAATTCCATTTAGTAATTTAATATAAATTGTTGGAATAAGTTTTCCCAAGAGCTGCAAATTGTATTCTAAAACTATGAGTACATCTTAAAACTTTATAGCACAGTATAAATTTAAATTTTTTATTATTATGAAGAGGTCAAACTGCGCAAAAACAACGAACCATTGTTTTAAAGACATAATAAAATAAATCGATTATGCTCTTTATTAAAGCAAACTAACATCAAAAATAAAAAGAAGTAACAAAGAATTTCATACACTAGCCTTTTAAATAACGTACAAAACTGATGACAAGAACAGAATAACTTTATTAGTCTATTATTTTAAAGAAAAATAGAAGGTTATAGTCTGGCTCTAATATGTTGATTTCCGAGGCTTAGCGATTCCATTTGTTAAAACAGGGGAGAGTAAAGCCGATTTGGATTGCTGAAACCACTTATTCGTGTTGTACCAATCTAAAAGTTTCTTCCCTTTCAACCTAAATAATGATCTCACTCAAGATCTAGGACCTGTTATTAGAGACAAACTATACATGAACTTGTGTTATCATGAACACCAATAAAGCTGAAGAAAGACAACTGGCATGTTGACTTTGCTAGTTGTAATTGCACACATATCTATTAAACGATACGATTAACTAGTTCATATTCCGACATCAAAATGCAGAACTATTTCAACCGTCACATTAAAGAGCGTGTCGTTCTTGGTTACATTTATATAACAATGCGTGAAACCTCTTCGTTATGTCTCTATAATTACGTAAAAATACATACCTTCAATATTAAAAAAGAAATTTAATTGCTTACAAATTGGAATTTTACTATAAGAAGACTAGTTATTTGACTACATTTTGCCTGCCACTTTGGGGCAAAATCTGAAAAACTGTTCTGCGGCAAAAAAAAAAAAAAACTCGGGGGGGGGGGGGGAGGAGGGTCTTTGTGACTGAAAAATAAGTGCAAATTTTCCGCCTTAATAACGTAATTCTAATCATTATTTTTTCTGAACAAAGGTAACTTTTTTTAAAGAAAATGAAATCAAAATTTCACGTTTGTAGGATCACTTTGAATTTTAACGGCTCAAATTCATGGATTTTTTTAAACAGACACAGGATAACTCTACACAATATTGATATCAGCTTTTACAATTTAAGTAAAAAAAAGGTTATTAATGTCATTCTCGCTTTTTTTTTTCATTGTGTAACTGAAAAATTTCTCATATTGTAGCCACTTTTTCTGGTCTCAGTCCGGGAGAAATACCAACGTAAATTCTGTTTAAATCAAATCACAAAAGGAAATAATGAAAAGTGAAACACATGAGCAACTGCGCAAAAACACAGTTGGTACGGGAGCTGGTACTAACTTCGAATGTTAAATATGGAAATAACTAGAAACAAAATAATAATAATAATAACAATAATAATAATAATAATATACCGTCACTCGAAAAAATGAAAGGACATGCAATATCCTGTACTGAATGTATTTGTTTTTAGCCTTGTTTCAATTTTTAATGTTAATAAATAAAGCAAATTTTGAAAAAAGTATATATTTTGAATCCCATGTTACAATGTATTTTATTTACTTTTAAAAAGGCCGGCCAATATTTTAGAAAAAATCTTTTTGCGTGAGGAAAATAATTGCGCAGGCAAAGACACGGCAGATTTTGTTGCAAATGATTTTTAATTTGACAAAAACTAAAAAAAAAAAAATAGTTTCATGTTTAATTGGACTCTTCAAACCCCAAAGGCAAAAGAACGGCATTAAAAATGTATTCTCTTCTTCAAATACCACCACATAAATACCACATACACACCAAATAATCGTAAACTTAATTCGATTCACATGACAAAAGGATAAATATCATTTCACTTTTATATACTTATGCTTTCATATCAATTACTCAACACATCACTCTACGTGCTCAGGGTTGAGGCCAGACAAAGCCCACGGCAATTCTTAAAAAGCAACACGATAAAAATTTCCTCCAATCCACTTTTCAATTCCAACACAAAAGAGTCTGCTTTTCTTTTACCCCCCCCCCCTTTACGAGCTTATTAACAACACTGTGCACGTATTTCTATCATCGTAGTTATTGCGCAAATACAAGAAGGACCATTAAGTGTCATTGGCCATAAATTTCTCTATTATTTTCCCTTGTCTTCGGCAGTAATGGAGGGAACAATTAGTTTGAAGCTTTCATACACTCAGCCCTAACGAATGTGCTTGCAGCTCTCGTGGAGGCATTAACATTTGCATGGCCCGTGCTCCGGCCCATTACGGAAAAGGAAGGATTGTTGGGGGGGGGAGGGGGGGGGGGAATCACTTACGGCAAATACAGAGACCAATACTCATAAATCTAGGTCTCTTTTTTCGGTCGGAATTAAGCTTCTATATTAGGGACTGTTAGCAAATTTAGAAATTTAATTTTAAGAAGGAAATGTAATATGATTTAATTTTGAGTTTTATCTTAAATTAAGAGTGTCATCTATTACTACAAGCGATCAGATCAAATGGTGTATGGATTCAGTAAAGTATTGCGTAAGCAATATTATTGAATAAAACATTTCAAATTTTGATGTGACTAAAATTTAATTTTTTTCATCTCAAGTAAAGTGACCTTCACTACCAGGAACTGTTAATGTTATAAATAATGTAAGGAAGAAAGCTCAATTTTTTTAATTAAAAAGGCAATAAAAATGTAAAGGCTGAAGTATTAGATTTCATGTTCAGTGTTCCACATAGGGATGCACACACAATCTTGTACTAAATAAAATGTTTTACATTATAATGGGACTGAGCTCTAATTTTTTTATCTCTACGGGAAGTGAATTTTCCTGGAAGGATCAGTGTTATAAATAACGTAATTAGAGGAAAGGTCACACTTTTTAATCAATAAGGTACTGCAAAATGCAATGGCTGAAATCTTAATTTTTATGTCAAGTGCTGCATATATATACGGATGCTCACCTAATCTTGTACGAAATAAAATGTGTCAAATTATAATGTAACTGAAATTTTAATATTTTATTTCTGGACAGAGTGACTTAAACTACCAGGAAAGATTAGTGTTATAAACAACGATAAGAGAAAAACTAACACTATTTAATTAATAAAGTACTGAAAAATGTAAGTACTTAAGTTTTATTTATTATATGAAGTTATGTACATAGGGATGCTCACACAATCTAGTACTAAATAAAATGTTTCAAATTATAATAAGGATGAAATTTATTTTTTTATCTCTAAGGAAAATGATCTTCGCTACCTGGAAGGATAAGTGTTTTAAAAAAGGAGGAAAGCACTATTTTTTGCACAATAAAATACTGTGAAATGCAATGTGACTAAAGTTTAAATATAATACCAAAGCAGCGTGGCTTTATCTGCTACGAACAATCGAACCATTACAAACGTATTCGACCCTATTAACCCTGTTCTTATAAAGTATTTCTCTGACCATCTCCTGAACATTAAACTATTCCCTGCATAACTAATAATTTGAATTATTTAAAATTTTAGTTTTTACTTTTACTTTTCTGTCTTGAATGCTATTTTGAAAACAACTCTTACAGAAAAGACGGTTCCTATGCTTTCATTCGGAATTTTTTGAACTTTCTAAAAAGCCCGTATTCTACTACATTTTTTGTATTGATTTTTTTAAACAAAAAATTTTAAATTATCTGTCTTTCAGACGTGCGAAATGTTTAAATAAGTTATTCAAATTTTCTGATTCTTAGACCAGATAAACTACGATGCGGTATTCTTCTGAAAAGAAAAAACTTATCTAGGAGAAGGCTACTGTAATTTTTTTATTTGTGATTTGCGGTGACAATGGATTCATCAATTGGACCATTCCACGAGAAAGCAGTAGTTTAATCCAACAGGTGACAGCTCATATGTTTCATTAAAAAGTAAGAATTTTAAAAGGTTATGAGCAATTTTTTTTTTTGCTAAGAAATCACACATACGTCTGTAAATTCTTAAGAACAAAATTTTATGTGATATCCTTTCACATTATTATCTTTAATGAAATACATGAGCTGTCACGTGCGGGACAAAATTTCCATTTTTCCGTGGAATGGATCTATTAGTATTGATTGCTAGGCGTGTTTTAACTGAAAACGCATATTGAATTGAAAACAAAAGCACACACTCAAACACACGCATTCTGTCTCTCGCTATCTTTCTCACACATATATACATCACACACACACACTTTCTCTCTCACTTAAGCACAATCTGTCTATCGGTTTCTCACTCTTCCTTTCTATCTCTCACTCACGTACAATCAAGACTCATGTAGTTATTACCCACAATCAAGCCATTGCTGGCTAAAAATCGTTAATTTCTCGTTCGAATAATTTTTTAAGGTTATAAGCAAAATTTCTTGTTTAAGAAATCACACGTACGTTTATGATTTCTTAAGCAACAGAATTTTATCCATTATCATTTCAAATTATACTATTTTTAATGAGATATATGAACTGTCATGTGTGGGACAAATGTCTGTTTTCCGTGGAATGGCCCTATTATTATTTGCATGCTGGACATGTTTCAATTAAAAACACATATTGAATTAAAACCATAGGCACACATACAGACCCCCCCCCCACACACACATGCATTCTGTCTCTCTCTCTATCTCACACACATACACAGATGACGCGCAAAAAGAAAAATATCCGAAACGTCGGTTTACTTTCGGGAAAAACGTTCCAGAATTTCTAGAGTTCAATTCAATTCAATTTTTCATTTCAATCGGAAATATTTTTTTTTTACAAATATGCATTTCACATATAAAATTTAAAAAAAAAAGAAATTACAAACAGAAATATATTTCTCCCTGTCTATTTGAAAATCCCTGATTGAATAGATGGGAGTAAAGGCTATACAATAGCCTGACTAGCTCCCACCACTCAGAAAAGAGCTTAATTTAGAGCCAATTTATAACATAAGATAAAATTAACAAAAAATAAATGCATAATCATATAAAGAACACATAAACACAACACAAGTTAGTAACAACATTAAGTACGTCTAATTTTATAACGGAACTGAGGTATACTATTACGAATATGCTACTTTATCCTAAATTGACTGCAGTAGAATTGAGTATAAAATTTTTTAAACAAATTTTCTTAAACAAATTTCGATTATTAATGGTTTTAAACAATTGGGTAAGGTGTTCCACAATCTTGGTCCGTAGGAGTTAATGCCATTAAACAATAGATTTGTTTTTGCGTTAATAGGTATAATGTTTGCACAGTTTCTGGTGGGGTAATTATGAACCAATAAACAATTATACAGTTAAAACCAGTCTCCTGTGAAAAACAAGTTTTTTTAGAAAAAGTTGAAAATTATTATTTTATACGCATATGAAAAATCACAACAAGTTCCATTAATGTCGATTTTAATCTGTGATGAAAACATTTTTATCTACCAGTGTGAATATATTCTAGACTCCTTTGTTAAGTAACTTCTCCTTCCGTATAGGTACAGCCTTTCCGGGTTGACTGAGTCCTAATCAAGGGCGAAATGCAGTCTTCGGATAATGTAGCTTTGAAGAAATTGCCTGCACTCCTGTCTTAGCTTCGGCCATATTTGCTTTAGGAACTTTCCTGGTAAATCAATATGGCCAGGTTATTATTATATACATATATAAGTTTTCAGTGAAGGTTCCTGAGTTATTGAATCAAGTACTCATAAATCTATTCAATGATGGGAAACAATAGCTCATCACGAAGCTGGTATAGTTTACATCGAAGCAATATGAAATACAATGACGCTTACCGATACTGACAAATATTTTGCATACTGGGTCAAAAATATTAAGAACGACAACATAATTAAGGAAATTAATGTAAAGATTTTTGTTACGGCAATGACTATGTTACCTTTTTTCAATACAAATGTAATCTGCTAATTTTGTGCGGCAAAACTTTGTTGATGACCATTTACCTTTCCGCACAAAGGTATTTATTTATTTCTTATATTACTTTCGTCTGAATAGAAGAGTTATTTTAATCACTCTTTTAACCAACACTCACCCATATGGAGCAAAAACTTACAATTTTGCAAGTAGAATGCCATAATGTGTTCTGACTGGCAAGTGACTTATGGAGACATGTTTTAAAAGATAGAATTGAAAGAATATGAAAAAAATATATATATTAATTTGAATTTTTGGCATCTTGAATTCAAATTATGTTTTTCGCAATCACAAGTGTGTGTGTATGAATGCACGTGTGTGTTTGTGTAGGCGCACGTGTGTGGGTGCGCGTGTGTATGTATGCATGTGTGTGCGTGTTGTGTATGCAGTGCTGTGTGTGTACGCGCGTGTGTGTAGGTGTTCGTGTGTGTGTGTAGGCATATGTGTTTGTGTCTGTGTGCAGGCATGAGTGTGTGTATGTGTGTGTAGGAGTGTGTGTTTGTGTCTGTGAGCAGGCATGAGTGTGTGTATAGGTGTGCGTGTGTGTAGGATATATGGACGCAACCTGGAGATGGTTTTCGCTAGATGAGCAGCATCGTGAGGCCGGTCGACGCGACGGTGGTGCTGACAGAGGGAGGTGGTGGGAAAATAAAATGATATCACACCAAAACAGCCAAATGAGAACAATAAGCAATCGTGATTGCTGAAAAAAAAAAAAAAAAAAAAAACTGAAGATGATTGTAGCATTAACTTTTTTTTGTACCGATTGCTAATGATCTTGATGAGTGATGCCAATTTGAGATCATTCGACATTTTGATGAAAATGGAGTATTATTAATAATAGAAAACAATTCATTCAACATCAAAGCAAAATATTTAATTTCAGGTCCGTTATTGTAGTTTAAATTATTTTAAATAAACATGCCCGCTTTCAGTTACTTACTTAAATAAAGCAATAAACGCGAAGGCAATGACAAAGCAATAAATAGACCAACAGAAAGGCTCTTATCTATCTCGCTTGTTATCTTTTCCATTTTTATTAACTGAGTTTTAGCATGTCTAATAATATTAAAAACCGTTTCCACATTTAAACAAGTTTGTAAAACTCCACGTTTGGGTATGCATAAAAACTATTATTTCTAAAATAGTGTTGCTGCAAATATATAAACATTAGCTTATGAGGTCAGTTTTTGGAAATTAATAGAGATTTTATTGTAACAGATTGGACAAAACAGTTTTCATTTGTCCGTGTTTCGCAATCTGACAGATGTTTAATTATCTTGAAATCAGTTAACAAACGTGCTTTTATCTTTTTAAATAAGAACGAATTTACGTCTTTTTAAAATTAATCGCTTTTAATCAATTAGATGAAATGCATTCGTTTAATTAATGCGAAAGACCTTATTTTAAAAGCAGCATTAAAATATAATGACTGCCTGCTTTTATTGCAGCGTATTTTTAATATTTATTATAAAGTACATTAGTTTATTAAATCTTTTTTTAAAAGCACTAGCACTTTTAATAAAAATTGTATGTGTCGCTCTTTTTATTTAGATAGAAAGGAACTTATTTTCTTGTTACACTTCTTTTTTTTTTTGCCTGCAAGAAAATAGTTTTATTGAATAGTATGACGTCATGTTATTTCAATTATGAAAGGCAGCTTTTACAGCGTACAAGCATATTTACCATTTTCATCCCGCCAGCATGTTCTGATATTAGATATTTTCCTTTATCAAGTACTACTCTAACTTCAAATCTTCGACAAAGAGATGATCCAAATTACAAACGAAATTCGTTTTGTAGTATCATCAGAGATTGTGTGAAAAAAAGTGGTGATAAATTACATGTATACTTGTAAGTAGTAAAAAGGCTGTTCGTTAGGTGTTTACTTCCATTAGCAGAAAATATTTCTCTTGAGAAAGCAGTTTTAAAGAGAATAAACTAAATTGGTAAGGTACAAATGTGTCTTGTAAATAAAACGTTAAAGTTTACTTAAAATCAGATTCAAATTATTTCTCCGGAGAAGTAAAATATCAGTAATTTAAAAGGATTCATTCAAAAAAAAAAAAGTGAATGTATGCAGAATTTTATGTTTAACTTAAAAGAGTAGTCCACCTAAATTAATTTGGAGACTAGGGAAAATGGCTTATAAGGGCCTGCGGTGAAGTCCAAGGGCTTTTTTCTTAAAAGAGATTCCTTAAGTGGTGCAACTTGACACCGTTGTGTCAACTGCTAAGTGCTTGTTGTGCTTCAACGACCCGTTGATAAATTTATCAGTTTCATTTGAGAAAGGCATCGATTTACTATTCTACAAATACTTGAACTCAGTTTAGTAATGTCAAAATCTAGTCCACCCATGATTGAGAAAATAACTGACGTAAATGTGGGAAGCATATGCACTTTGAAAGAAAATCATAAACAAGTAAATAGATTAAACAGACTCTTAACCAACTAAGACCTGATAGATTAAACTAAACTCTTTAGCAACTAAGATTTGATAGATTAAACTAGACTCATTAGCAATTAAGATCTAATATATTAAACTACAGTATTTAGCAACTAAGACTTGATAGATTAAACTTGACACCCGAAATTGAATGCTCATTATTCATAAGATCTTCACACTCTGCTTTGTGATTTAACTTTTTTTATGAGCTATAAATAAACTGAATGCATCAGTTTTCTAAAGAATCACAATTAAAGGTATAAGTGGAACCAAAATTGTATATGAGTACACTATTTCAAAGAGAAATAAAATGTTTAGAGACTGTTAATTACATTCTCAACTTCTAGTCTTAACATTTCCTTGTTAAATGAGTTAAAACATCATCAAATAATAATCTAGAAAATATCTCTTTAATTACTTAAGTCTACTACGCTGCTAAATAGAATTTCAAAAGTAAATAACACTTACAAGAAGTTATGCATCAGCAATATATGTATTTTCTGCCCATTCCACGAAAAAGCATTCAAAACTCGCAATAAACGATTTGTTTTGCCTAAGAAGTCCCACCTGTATGTGTAGTTCCTCTCAGAGCAAATATTTTTCATTATTACATTTTTAGAATTTAAATTTTGACATACAATATGGAGCTGTCACCTGCGGGACCAAATGTATGATTTCCTGCGATATGTCGCTTTTTGTATTTCTTTTTGAAACTAACACTTAAAGCAATTAGTAGCAAAGAAAATTATATTACTCAAAATATTTGCAACAACAGATTTGGAGAGTAGTTTTCTAGAGTTCAGAAGTCTAAAACTGATGTTCAAAAGAGTTCTACATTTAAAAGGTACATTTTGTATAAAAATAACAATTAAAGAGATATTTGGGGTTTTTTTTTTTCTTTTTTGCTTAACAAACTAAACAGGTATTGTCCCACGCGATTGAATCACCCAACATCATATTTTAATATATTAATCAATGGAGGTGTTTGCCATTCTGAATCGATAACACTACCTTCAAATGTAGTTAGGCATAATATAACAGATCGCTTTCGAAAAATCCCTTTAAAATTTTATTAGATGTGTATTTGCTTCTCATAAAATTGTTTTTTTAAACACTATTTCACTCGGTAACATGTTTCATACAATATCGTATTGCGCCGATTAGTTCTAAGATTCACGTAACATTAGTATATCTTTGAATTAGAGTACCGATATCATCAGTATAAAATGTATACTCATTTGAAAGCTTCCGCAGAGCACAAAATATCATGAAAATCTCTTACCTGATATTTCAGAAAAATGCTCGAACTAATTTATACGAGTCGCACATCTTAAATTACAAGCAACCCTTTTATAAATTCAAATTGTAGGGAAGATGTAGGATTCCATTCTTGTTCAAAATACGGTGAATATTTCCATGATAATTCACTTTGTCCTTTGACTGAAAAGTGAAACTAATTTCCTTAATATATTCGACTAAATGGTGCTTAAGATAGCTGCCCCTTGAATACTAAAAGCTTCATAAATTCCTTATTCCGAGACAAACGTTTTCTAGAGGAAAGAAAGAAAGTTGGAGTGAAGTAAATTGTTTTCAAGCACGGTATGTCGGTGAAGAAGAAATAATGAGCCCAATAGTTAGCAAACGACAGGAGAACCATCCTGAAAAGCCACAGGAGACCCCAAACCCAAAGTTTCCCCTTTACAGCCTTCACCATTAGTATACACGACGGGTGCACAATCATCTGTAAGATCCCTGCATAAATTTCGTGTTAGCAGCTCGAATACATTAAAAGCAGCTTCGCAGGCCAAGAGCTTTGTTCAATTTGCTGTGGGTCTCGCCCGACCGCCCTGCTGTGAAGCAGCGTGATTTGCTTGTTCTGGAATGGTAGAGTTTGGCAATGAGATCGCTGTTAGTAGGAATCCACACCGTTTTCAATCGCGTTCCCAAACACGTATGGAAACTTTTTGCCTGAGCTTCTTTGTGGTCTGTTTCTAATTTAATATTTAGTTTTAATAAAGATTCATTGTCTTCTTTTTCAAATTTGTTATTGTACTACTGATATTTTAAATACTTTAAATGAAGCTATAATTCAATGCCTATTACTGGACTTCCTACCGCTTACGGTCAGTTTTCAAACAAGTTTGGACACACGCTTGGATACATTCTCCTGTGGACTGTTCATAATTGATATTTAATAATAATAACGATTCAGAGTATTGTTGATACATTGTTAATGTTTTAAAATGTAAAAAGGATGGAGTGTAAACAGATTTCTCACCGCTTACTCGTTTCCAAACAGCTATAACGGAAGCATGGATTAACTTTTAATATAATATTAATTTTAACTTCTCCTATTGATACTTAATTGTAAAACAGATTCTGTTCTACCTTTTTTATGTATGGTTTTTATTGTAAATGTATTATGTAATACATAAGAAGCAGCTTCGCAGATCAATAGCGTGTTCAGTTTTCTGCCCTGCTTTAAAGCAACATGATTTGCTTGTTCTGTAATGGTAGAGTTAGGCAATGAGATCGCTGTTGATAGGGATTCACACTATTTTTCAACCACGTTCCCAACACTCATGGAAAACTTTTTATTCATAGCTACCAGAATGCACTGAAGGTCAGTCATAAAGTTTAAAAGCTTTTCAATTAAGATTAAATGTCATGTTTTAATTGTAAGAACTACATTGGCTGAGGCTCAGTATACAAAGATAATCGAATATTTTTAAAAATGTTGATTATAGAAAAACATCAAGTCGGAACCAACTTTCAGAAATTTTGTGGGTCACAAGATTTTATGTTTTTGGAGAAAAGAGGGGGGGGGAATATTTGTATTCCAAAATTATTAGAAGAAAAAGCGGTTCAATTAAGACTAAATATCATGTTTCGATTCCAAGAGCTATATTGGCTGAGGCTCAGTACATAAAGATAATCGACTATTATAAAATGTCGATTTAAGAAAAACGCGAAGTCGCGACCAACTTTCAGAAATTTTGTGTGTCACAAGATTTTATGTTTTTGGAGAAAAGGGGGGATGGGGGGGGGAATATTTGTATTCCAAAATCATTAGAAGAAACCACTGTAAAATTTTAAGCGAAATCAATTATGGTGTGCATCTGACTTGCCTGACAGTTATAAAATCTGCCTTTTAATATATAGAAAAGTAATGAAATCATAAAAGGGCCATTCCACGGAAAACGGTAATTTTGTCCCACACGCGACGCCTCATATATTTCATTAAAAATAATAATTTAAAAGGATAATAATTAAAAATTTTATTGCTTAACAAATTACAAACTAATGATTCCTTAAGCAAAATATTTCTTCATTACGTTTTTAACTAATTACTTTTTAATGAAATATATGAACCGAAACGTGCGGGACAAAGTGACTACTTTTTCGTGGAGTGGCCTAAAATCTATCAATTTTCAATCAAAAATGAGAGTGTACATGAGAAATTTTTTGTTTTCTGTAACATTTCCGTTTTTCGATAGCATTGCATATTTTTCTTTAAATGATTTAAACAGTTCAAATAGTTTCCACAACTATGTTACATAGTAGCGAGAGAAAGAGTTGTTCTTAAGCTCATGAAGACATTCTCATTTTCACCCCTTACATCGTCTTAGTTTCAAAGAATAGGGAAACGAGGAATTCCATAAACTTATTTATAGAAATACATGTCTTTTTGGGGAGAAAGTGACATGGCGCCAAATAAATTCTATGCGATAAGGAACAACGACAAATCTTTTTTCCAAGGGAATTTCTCTTCTGCCTTGAGTAGATAGATACACCCGAAAGAAGTTTTTCTTCTCATTTCTCTGACAGTAGAGTTAGTCAGAGGTACATACAATGTTTTTCTAAAGATTTAAATGTGCCATGAATAACAAAGCGAAATAATTTATGTGGCAAAAATTTTGTTTCGCAAGTATACCATTAAGCTGTGTTGATTCAGTCTTCCTGTTCCTGTTTTTTTTATTTTGAAGTTCTGAGAAAGAACCTCGAATAACACAATCTTCACTAAAAGAGAAAAACGTTGAAAAATGATGAAACATGTGTTTTGTTTTGAAATTGCACATTTCGCTTTAATAAATGGGATTTTGATGATTGAAATCAAAATTAGTGTGAATTTGGTAATTATGAAAATGTTTCCGTTTTCAGAAATGTACTTGGGAAGAAAATTTTAATTTTTAGAAAGGAATTTAAAGCAAACTATTGAGGGATATATAAGGATAGGCATTGTTAGTATAAGAACAGTATATTAGTGTTGGTATACAGATTTAGATCATATAGAATATATTTCGATTAGTTTGCCTATTACGCAACGTATGCTAAATAAATTCATTTCTAATTATCATTTAACACCGTTCTATTTAGCTACATGCAGTTACTCTGCATTCAATCATTTTTTTTCTATTTCCAGTGGCAGGCAAAGTATTTATATATGAAGTACATGCATGAAAATCAGAAATGGACAAAACTAAGTAAAAGAAAGTTACCATTCGCCCATAATTCCTCTCGCGTACTAATATCGTCGGAACGTACCTCCGGCAATGAAAGCTGGACACTGGACAATGGGATTGATGCGAAGCGTCCATTTCACCGTTGGAAACAGGTAAATGGCAACAGGGTGTAGGGAAGATTCCGATTCTAAAACTATGCAAAGCAAAAGAATCATTTCTCGTAACTAAGTTTCCCGCAACGAACCAAGATTTAAGAATATTTTACGAATCCGTCTTTGATAAGATGTCATTTTCATAATTTTATGAGTAATTTTCTTTATTGAAACGTTAAAAGTTTTTTTGGATAGTTGAAGAAGTGATGCAATCTTTTTTGGCCAGCTCATCGTCTGCAATATCATTGCCAGGGACTCCGCAGATGGACGAAACATACTGGAAGGTTATATTATTTGTTTTTCGATTTTTTTAAGTGCTTCATTAAATCTATGTACTTTGGGATTATTTTGTCGGTAAGAATTGACGGTGGAAAAATAAATACATTTTATATCTGCAACTTCAAACAGAAAATTGTAATACTGGCTTGACATTTGCTTTTGAATCCAAGTAGTGTTTAGTTCACATGCTAATTATACCGGAAAAATGCGTTATGATTTCTGTTCTATTCCCAACAAATGTTCTGTAACGTGTTTATACTAGTTGTTTTCTATCTTTTTGGCCTTTAAAGTGAATTAAAATCAGTGGTTTTATTTACTAAATTGCTCGAGTTACAGTTAAAAACGAAAGGAAGATTTATTTGACAATCACGAAAGCTTTCAAAGATATTTTTTCTCTATTTACTTTCACTTTTTGACCACAACAACAAAAATTTCCTCATACCTCTAATTGACTTAAATTTCATCTATTCTAGTTTGAACTAAATGCTTACATCTACTCAATGGAAAGCAATTAATAAATAACAGATTCGTCGTAAGAAATAACTCGCCTATGTCCCATCCAATAAAAATGTTGTAAAAACATAAAAATATGGATTTGCATGTTAAAAAGTAAATGAATAATTCAAATGCAATAAGCTGCATCATTTTGTTCAGAAATTCACTTTTATGTTTACCTTAATATGCTTGATAGTCATTCCATATCTTTATGCATTATCTTGGAAACACAATGGCTTGAACAAAAAATCAATGTGAATTTAACGAAAATCAGTTACTTTTTAAAACTATCCAGAAGTGACTGTTCCTATATTCCCCGTACACGTCTTTCACTTTCGCTGTATTTTCGTGTAGCATCTGAAAAGCATAACTAGTTGATCTAGAAACTTAACATCTACATTTAATAAGACAATTTATAAAGTATATTTAATATTTTTGAAAAGACAAAAAAAAATTAAAACTTTCGTAAGAAAAAAAACAATAAAGTGTTTTATTTCTTTAATATTAACCTAGATAAGGCTTATTTGTTGTGACATTTTTGGACAGCCTAAGTACAAGCTTTTCAGAAACCGAATCGAAAACATCAGTTTTAAGTACTTAAAAGAAGCTTCGGGACTGTCATCTACATTTTCCGTAGCTGTCTTCAATTTCTTTTTCTTTTTTTTTTCTTTTTTGATAACTACTTGTAACTACAGAATATTTGACTGACGTAAGAAAGGCATCTTCTTCTACCTTTCTTTTTCTGATTCGTCATCTTTAGTAATGTAAACGAGTCCAGCATCTAAAGATTCTGATTACACCTGTGTGCTTAAAGAAACAAAATAATTACTAGCTACAGATCGCGAGATTAAAGACTAGAAACATCAAGATGCTAGATAAGAAGTTAGTTTATACAATGTATTGACAGAGACGAAAGTACTTTTAGATTGACCTTCACTGCCCAGATTTTGACCTAATAATAACCTACAGTTGTCAAAAAGAATCGCGATGAAAGAAGCAATTTACATTGCACATCTAATGTTGATATTCGCTCTAGCCTACAGCCATTGGGCAATAGTTTTTTTTTTATTGCTAAAACTTTTTATTTGAATCAAGAAAAGATCTATATTTATGGATATCGTATTCTTAAGTATAAAACACACATAGTACAGCTATGAGAAAAATTATAAGAACCCGTTGAAAAATGAGTGTTATGTATGAAAGTAATCATCAACTGCAATCAAATTCAAACATAATTTACTAATTGTAAATAGGAAGCATTAGAAACATGTTAGTATGGAATTAAATTAAAATGTAATTGTTAAATTACAAATTAACGCAAATGTATTAGGTGAAACATGGGGAAAATTATAAAGAAATTAAACAAATATGTCCCGAAAAAAATTAATATTATACAAAATCACTGTTTTTCAATTACCCTCATCAATCGTCCAGTTGTTGACTCAGAAAGTTCAGTTAAAGTTGATTCAGAAATGTTTTTACATGTCAATTCAATGAATGACATCCGTTTGTCTTAATTTGCATATTGTGTCCCATCCTTAGCCATTTGTCTAGTTAAAATGCCCCACCGGGGCTATGGTTTATTCTCTATGGGTTTAAATAAAGGCATCAATGGGGCCCTGAATAAGCCTCAAACCATGAATGTGATCCACAAGACACATGGCAACTTGCACGTCTTCGTGTAACAAATAATCGTAACTTGTGATAAGGGGTGCTTCAGGTAATAAATTATCAACTAGTATATCAACATATGATTCTTAATTCAAAGAATCTCGAATGGATACAATTTGCGGTGCTCCGTTAGCTGCAAAACCTGCCCACACCCATCACAAAGTTGCCTTCGAATTGTCGTTTGGAAAGAAAAGGTTTCGTTCTGCAAATCATGCCAGTAACGTTGAAAATCATAAGGTCCGTGCAAATCAAAGTTTTTGTCATCAAAAAATACGACATATTTCCATCGAGACCCAAAAAGAAACGTTTTTCTTAGCGAATTACAATCAAAGCTTCTTTTGAAACTTTGTAAATGGTGAATGTGACCTCAGCTTAGCATATGTAACATTGTAATTCTTTTGTAAAACATTACGCACTGTTCGGCTAGTGCAAGGTACCTTCATTTATCTTTTAATTTGTGTAGAACTGTGTTTTTTTTAAGCAAACTCTATGAACAATAGCTCGTTTCTGGCGCTTAGGAAGAGTGGGAAGCTTGCCTGCACGCTTTTTCTTGCCGTATTTTTTTTTTTTTTTTGGATTCTTTAAAAAAATTATAATTACTGTTTTAGATGTGTTACCTTCCTTACAATATCACATTCACTCATTCTACATTTTTTGTAGCAACAATGTGTTATTTTCACATTCAGAAAGTTGCGTGCTGTTCGGTCTGATAAAAAACGAGATAAAGTGAACAATCTTACTGCGTAACAGTTTTGGGTTATTGTAGTAAATAATAATATAATACGAATAAATATGAAAATTTTTGTTCCTAGTTTTAAAATAAATGTGTGTCGTTATAATTTTTTCCAAGTGGCAAACCAGTAAAACCTTAAAAAATGATGTATTTTTATTATTTAAAAAAAAATTTTTCAGCAAAGTTGTTTTTGAAAATGTTTCATGTCATGTACTTTTATCGTGAAAATGTTTGCATACTTTTCTAACCAAATGGCGCTTAGAATTGGCGACTTTTTGCTTGTCCTTATAATTTTTTCCACGGCTGTATATATAATTCAATAAATCGTATATACTTTAGAAGACACGCACATATTATGTGCCCGGGAGAGTCCTAAAATAAGTTTTCCTTCTTGACTGTGTTCAGAGTTTTGCGTGAAAGTCAAAAAACAGAATGATACATTAAAGGTTTTAGGATAAATAGAGGTTTTAAAAAGTTGCACTACGATTCACATTGTTAAAAAAATGTTTTTTTTTTCTTGATTTTAGCAGCAATATAACTAGTTCAGAATCTTGCATTAAGCTTAGATTATATGTTCATGGAAACTTGGATCAGAATTCTGCTGAAGAAAATAAGTCGTTAAAACAACATTTTAGGCCATGAGGATTTGAATTCACCACCTTTTCATTATTGGCACAACGCTCTAACCAACTGAACCAATGGACTACCATTTCGTGTTGCTACATTAATGCAATATGCTCTGAAAATTAAATAAATGTTTTTTTTTTTTTTTTTTTTTTAAACAAAACAACCGAAATGTGAATTGCGTTTATTTTTCGCCGAAAGGAGAGGTTCACCTACCATTTGTACTGATTTTCTCCAGATTTGTAATTTTGCCACTTACATCCTTTGCTTCTCACTGCCACATATGAGTAAACTGACATAAAAAATTAAGTTATGTTTGCAGTTTTAAATTTTATTCAGAATTAAGAAATTGAATTATTTAGTCACCAATTAAGCTCAGAAAGTTGTCAATTTTCACGAAAACAGAATGGGGCCACCTACATTTATTCAGTTATAGTGTGTAATCTTTTAAAAGCAAGGCCATTATATTAGTTAACATTTTTAAGTTCGTTATATTAGTTAAAAAGTTGTGCTCGTTTGAAAATAACAGTTTGGTTACACAGAGTGGCATGAAATAAAACGCTATATAAGATAGCAGAACGGTAGCACAAGGATTATTCGGTTCATTCAACAGTCTCACAAGTTTGACTCTTCAATTAAAAAAACAAAAGAAAACGCGTCAAACAGTCAAAATATGACTCCACCAAATCAACAACGTTTTACAACATCAAATTAGACCATCAGTTTTGCCCCTCCAGGAGTCTAATTTATTCCACAATCACCGGAATCTGCCCTCGAGTTTTCCTGTCAAAACCTCCTCATCACAAAAACACCCCGTGCTGCGACTGAAACAATTACCTGGTAGATTGATACAGATCTAAAATGCCGTAATTGGCAGTTGCGAGCTCAAAACCTCACCCTTCAAGTCATTCATCATTCGTAACAAGAGCGAAACACGTGAGGGGTGGTAGACATCTCTAAAGATCCCCGCGAACTTTTACCCTGCTACTTTATGTATCTATAGTTGCAAGTCTGGATAGAACTCGGTAGGTTTTCGGACTTTTATATTAAAAGTAACTAGTCGACCCGTGCGGAACTCCGCACTGTGCTTCAAATCGTTTCATAAGGCATTTTGCTCTTTAAGAATTTCAAAGGAAGAACATTATGACGAAGAACCGAAAAAAAAGTAAGCGCAGAAGAGAAGGCATCCCCTTTTAATCGTACATATTTTCAATGCAAACATAAATGTCATTAAAAGTGTGGCTGAGTGGTGACTCGTGAAAAAGCAATAATTGTGCATGTGAAAAAACAGGTTGTGGCAAATACAGTCCTGCACATGTCAGCATCTGACGGGAAAAAAAGAAACATTAAAGAGATATTTATTGGCACGTATTCGAATTGGCGCCATTCTTACTAACAGCCCGACACCCCAACAAACCTAGCAATTGCACCTTCCTTTTCGAAAGCTATTCATTGAAGGAATGCGTAGTAAAAAACAGCAAAAAAGCTTTTTGCCAAAAAAAAAAAAAAAAAATAATAATAAGATCATGCATCTGTGTTTTGTCATTAACCAGCATGATACGATTTAAAATTATTCGCAAAGCATGGAATTTGATTAAAGAATGACGAAGATCTCACGTTGCGATTGAAACAAACATTCTAGAGAAGTAATAAATTTGATTGAAAATAAGTGTTTTTATCTTTGAATATTGAACTATTTCACATAGAAGGTTGCTTTAACCGTTACGGCTTAAATGCCCTCACATGTTTCTCTTTTAATCGAACACTTAAAATTCAAAACCGAAACCAGTTGAACTGAGTCCATTCTAAAGTGTAATTTTTCGAACGTAGACAAAATGTTTTTTTTTTTTCAGCAGAAAGCAGAGGAGTAGAAAATAATTTCTTGCTAATGAAGTTGATAATACTTTTAATGCTTTATATCGTATGCGCGCGAATAAAAAATTAAAGGTTTACTGGTTGAAACTCGTAGTTTTAATTTGACGTAGTATTTCTTCATTTGTGCAAAAGGTCGAACACTGCTATTAGAAACATCTAAATTTCAGCATACAGTGAAAATGTTTTTCTGCACAAAAAGGATTTCCTTTAGGTAAATCTAATACTTTTTAATGCTTACATTATGCTGAGTGATCTGGATGTAGTCAAAGCTTAAAAAAAAGGAAGAACACCCTTCGATTAACAATCAACTTATCCGAATGATAACTGTAGCCTGCATAAAGGAGTCGAAACACCAAGTAGCATTCCCACTGCTTTTATTTTATTAGGTGTGTATGTTATGAGCACATGTAATGCGTAATACTAATATAAATTTGATATTATGTCGGACAGCCCAAGTTTGCCCGAAGTTCAGATAGTTTATAGCCGAACGCTCTACCGAAAAAAACTTATCAATTAAACCGAACAACTAAGTCCAGTGCTGTTAAGCTTTATTAAAATATAAACACACACACAGGCTTTTTTTTTTTTTTTTGCCGAAAGCGACGTAAAAAATTTAAAACTGCATTAGAACTTTGCTTTAAAAAATGCATAAGAACTACAGGCAGCATCAAGGTTTTGAAACAGCAAGAGGCGATTTCGAAAACTTGAATTTTCGACCGTAAGTCTTTTTTTCGTCATTGGCCAGCCTGATAAGTTTTAAAATGAGAGGGGATTAATATATAAGATAAGATATTGAAGAAAAATGTTTTTATTTTTGAAAATTTTTACAATTTGTTATCGCAGGCTGCTTAAACCGTTATAACTTAGATGGCAGCACGTGTTCATCATTTAACAGCACGGTTAAAATACAAAATAAATTGAACTATGCTTTCGAATGTAGTAAAAATGTGATAAGCTATTTGTTTTTTAGCAAAAAGAAGAAAAAAATATTATATTTTACCCTTCAAATTGAGGTAGTATTTTATTTATTTGTACAAAGAGTCAAAAACTCATTAGAAGAATATTATTATTTTTTTTCTGAACAAAAAACAATTCTATTGTAGTCTGAAATCTTAAACCTGTTACTTATATTTTCGCTTACATTATGCTTTAATTTTCTTTCCAGAGCCAAAGCTTCAAAAAAAAAAAAAAAAAACACGTGCAATTTCGAAGTAATTTAGCACAAAATCACTGAATGTTTTCATATCAGCAAGGAGCATTTCCTTCTCATTTATTCTATTCCCTCATAGTTGTTATTCATTTAATTCAGTGTTCATGTAATGCGCGATATTTCTCTACTTTTTTTGTTGCAGATTGTTCGGACGTGGGCCCGAACACGTAATCTCCTGGTTACGAAGAGAACGCTCTGCCGATCAAGCTACTCAGCTCTGTCGGTCATAGCGCAAATTAAATTTATAAGTTTGGCCGAAAACCTCATTCTGGTTCTTTAAAACAGGTTTTTCGGCTAAAAGAAACAATTTTCAGACCTTGGGTCTATTTTTCGTCAGTAGCCAGCACCATAAGCTATAAAATAAGCCGTAAATCAAAGAAATCGATCAAGAATTGAGGGAAATTTGGCGTAGAAACCAAAAACAGGCTACAGAAATAATATATAAGGATATATAATTTTTTTTTTTTTTTTTGCTGAAGCTGTCCAAATTTTATAAAGATGTTATGGAGAAGATTAAATTTTTTTTTTAAAGCGATTTAACTCGGAGATGAGAAATATTATTTTTATGAAAGACACATTTAGAGTATCAGGGAAAATAAGTTATGTTATTATTATTATTTTTTTAATTATAATATTTATTATTTTATTATAATATTATTTTATTGTTATTATTATTGCTTTTTTTTTCAATTTTAAAATAAGTCAGGTATTTACGTAGCAAGTAAAACATAAACAATATCGCTAGAGCTTCGCGGGTTGAGCAAGAAAGGATATGGCTATTAATGGGATCGTTTTTCATGGAGAAGGTAAGAAAAATTATGAAGGCATTCTCTCTCTCTCTGCTCGGAGATGTATTATTTTATTGAAGTATTATTTTATGAATGGCACATTTAGAGTACTTACTAAAAAAAGATAAGTCTTTTACTTTTTCTATATTTCTACTATTTCTTTTTCTATTTTAAAATATATACCAGGTATTTATGTAGAAAGGAATATAAACAATGTATCTTTAACACTTCGCAAAATTGGGGAAGAATTTATATCGTTATTTATGGAGAAGGTTAGGAAAATTATAAAGAGATTCAGCTCGCAGATGAAAAATATTATTTTAAGAAAGACATTTAGAGTCTCTAGAAAGAGAAATAAGATTATTTTTATTTATTTACTATTATTATTATTACTACTACTATTTTCAATTTCAAAATAGATGATAAAGAATATCGTTATTTATGGAGAAGGTAAGACAAATTAATTATAAAGGGATTCATCTCGCAGGTAAAAATATAATTTAATGAAAGACACATTTTGAGTCTCCAGAAAAAGGAAATAAGATCCTTTTATTTTTTAAATTTTAAAATGGGCCAGATAAGGAAAAAGTTGAAAGGGATTCGGCTCAGAAATGAAAAGTATTATTTTATGAATGATACAGTTAGAGTATATAGCAAAAGGGATAATAATTTTATTCATTTATTTATTATTATTATTATTGTTTTGAATTTTAAAAAGAGTAAAAAGAAAATCGTTATTGATGGAGAAGGCAAATTACAAAGAGATTCAGCTTACAGATGAAAAATATTATTTTGCGAAAAACACCTTTTCAATTTCTAGAAAAAAAGAGATTGTTTTATTTTTTCTTTTTCATTTTTTCAATTTTAAAATAGACCAGGTATTTACATAGCAAAAAAAAAACAAAAACAAAATCGTCAAAGCTTCCCAAGTTGGGGAAGAAAGGATATCATTTTACATTTCCAAAATTCTCTTATCATGAGTAAAAGATAATCACCCCCCCCCCCTCTCTTGGAGTCAAATATCGAAATAACTCCTGTAAATCCGGTGCTGTTTCTCTATCAAATGAATGCTAGGCTACAGCTATGTTCAGGAGTTGGAAAAATAATCCACACAGTAACAAAAGTACGAAAATCGATAGCACTAAATTTAAAGTTCTGCATGCATGAAATTATACATGTTCGTGAGTGCGTGTAAAAAATATGTTTTACATGGCAACTTTTCAACGTGAATTCTCCTGATGGGTATTACTTAGTGTTGTTTACTTATGTCAGGCTAATCAGAGAGAGAGAGCAAGAGATATGATATTTTTACCATTGTAATAAAGTTTTGAAGCAAACCAGGAGCAGAATTTGAAAAATTCAATTGGTTTATTGAAAATTTAAGTCAATTATCATGCATGTTTTAAATTTAGTTATTTTGTAATGGTTACAATTAATTATTAAATTTTTTTAATGTAATGTACCAAATATTAGTTTTTAATGATATCATAAATTTCTGAAAATTGCTTGTATTTAAGTGTTCATCCATTGGTCAGACAAGCCGATCTTCCGATAAACCATAAGTAAGAACAGTACAACATTCCATTTTGTACTAGTTTAAGAGCTTTAAATTATTTGGATACTAGTAACGTGACTTAGAAAGCAACAAAATAATGTTGTTACTTATTAAGGCTTATAGCTTGTAGGCAAAAGATGGCAATGTAAATAAAAACTTGGAATAAATATCGTATATCTCAGCAAATATCTTGTCTTATCGAAACGGTTAATTCTATAAACGAATATAGATCTAAATGCAATGAAACAATATTTGCAAGAATTTTCTTTCAATGAAAATTCAATTTTTCAAAGTGATTATTTGAGAGCACCCTAAATCCACGTGAAGAAATTATGAAATTTATGTAATCATCGTAAACTTACTTTTGTTTGCTTCTAAAATCTTGCTGCATGTCTGCAATTAATGCCTTGGCAACGTTTTTCTTACAGACACCCATATTTACTGAAATAAAATTTTCTATTTCCTATTAGGTTACGAAGCTAAAAGATTACGCGACTAAATACTGCCAACAATAAAGCAAAAGCAGCATTTAAAGCAAATTCGGTTTATGTTAAGAAAATCCTTTTAATTATACCAGATGCCACGCACTTCAAAGAATACTTGAGAGAACAGCTACAAAAGATGAATATAGAAAAGAAAGTTAAGCATTTTCTGAAAGAAAGATTTTTCCCACGAACTTAATTACTCCTTTTACGCAGATTGCCGAGGTATTTAATTTTATAGTTCGAATCGGAGCGACGTTTCTGACATTGATGTTTATGAAAGTGTGTGCACGTGATTGCACTTTCATGTTCTTTTTGGCGTTACCGCAAAAATGCAAACGTCGTGTCTTTCCTTCGTGACGTGTAACCACTGAAGCGAATGAAATATGAAGCACTGCCGTAATATTTGAGAGTACTGTTTTTTAAAACCATTTTGAATGGTTTAAATAACCTATTAATCTTTAATCTGCTTAGTTTAATGTTAAATTGATTGTGAATCTATATGAATTAAGCAGCAAAATGTATAAGATTTTCTTAAATTGGCTGAAATCACAGGAAAACGCCACAAAAACACATATAACTATATTAGCAGTAAGTGACCACCCCTAAGCCAGGGCTGAGGCTGCATATATAACTAAATATATATATATATATACAACAATATAAAATATAACAAATATTTTTTAAAATATTAACAAGCCATAAGCAAAGGAAAAAAGAAGGAAAGATGTAGTTTTTTTTTTCGTTAGAAACACCGTACAGTTATTTATTAGTTGACCACCTTGTAAGTTGACCACCAGTCTAAGTTGACCGCGTTTTTCAGGTACAAAATTAGTTCTATACCATATAAATCAACCTCTATAAGTTGACCACCTGTTTAAGTTGACCACCAAAGTATTGCACCGCATGTGGTCAACGTACACAGGTTTCACTGTAAGCAGTAAGTAACAGACTTAAAGTCAGGACTAAAAGTGATGCTATATACCGACAGCCCAGTTATGAGGGCCCGAAAAACGTTCTCGTTAAAAAATTTTCAGCCTGAAATAGACACACCAGGAGGCAAATGTCTACTCATTGTTGTTGAGATTACCTTCAAACTGATGGTTAAAACTAACTTAGCACGCCAGCAAGAGTCCACAAGCAACGGCGCGATTCAAACCGTAAAATGAAAGTAAAAACTTAGGTAATAATCAGTAAGTTACCGCCCTTAAGCCAGGGCTAAGACAGAACTGCAGTAAACTCCCGATTATTTGTGGAATCGAGTGGCACAAGTGCCGCGGAAAATAAAAATTGCGGATAAACTGCAAAAAGGCTAAAATGAGGGACTAATAAGGGAAAAATTGTTAATCCTCAAAAATTTGGCTGTATTGGCCAGCATATTGCTGTAAAATACTTTCTAAAAACAGTGAAAATACGTACAGTACAGTAAAAATGCTTTGTATTTTTACCCAACAGAACTTAACATTAATAAAGAACAAGTGTGTGTGCGATGAAGAAAGCGCAATAAAAAATAATAATAATTAAAAAAAAACTTAGTTTAAGTTTACAATTTTTCGACAAAAAAAAATGGTGTTTCCGTTTTTCTACGAAATTACATGTCCATGATTGCTAAATGACTCGTGGATAATCCGCTAGCGGATAATGGGGAGTTAACATGCTATGTACCGTGCTCCTCCTTGGTATCCATTCATGCTCTGAAGAAGAATGAGGTATGTCATGCGAAAATGTAACCAGAAATAATGATATCCGGGAAATAGTTCTGTTTATATTTTTACGTCTTTTTAAGAGATGATTGACAATATTTACTGTTAAAAAATCGATTTCAAGATTAAAAATTTTGAAAAACACTATTTTATATTGAAAGGAAAATCAAAAGAGTAAAAATGAAAAACAGTCAACGTCGAATACCGGTACTAGGGTATCCATCCGAGAAATAAGATAATCCTTTATGCAATATCACTCTATAGCTCAAAACGTATAAGAAACCCTTTTCCATCTGGATTTATGGATTTCTGAAGCATCGATGGCTTTCTTGCTGATGATATTCAAAAAGAAAGGAAAGCGCAATGTTGCATTTTATGTTACTCGAAAAGTGCTATATGCAAACAGGTTACTAACAACAGATTGAAAATAAATGTTCAGATATCATTTCGAATTATTATTTCATGCAAACAGAATGTGTAGTTCACTGGGATGTGCCGTAACGGATGATGGATGTTGATATTTGAGTACTACATTCAGTTTCCTCTGAGTTTTAGAATGGCTAATATTTATGCGTCTATCATTGATGGAAATAATATCTATACATAAATGGCACATTTGTAGGAGCAGTATGTTCGGAATTGCGCCATTTTGCTGTCTCTTCCATATATTATCATGCGATGATGTTGCTGCATAGGAGGTATGAAATATTCTATATTCCAATGCAGATATTTTGAAGTATTTTTCAAAAAAAAAAAAAAAAATCGCAATATCGCTCAAATGAAAACAGATAGGAAAAAAAATTTTATTTTATTTGGAAGGTATCGGATTAATGAAAATTTTTAACCGTTGCCAAAATTTCGATTCTTCGAGACGGTAGAAAATGTTTTTTATAAACAAACGAGAAAATTATGCATAAATTGCACAAAATAGTACTTTCGGTGAATTAAAGAGATTTGACAGTTAAAACATATATTTTATAACAATACTTCAGCTGACATGACTATATACTGAATGTGTAGTCGTAGATAAAGAGACTCTATCAAATTCCCACAGTTTAAAAAGTTTCATTGAAAGTACATGATAATCTCCTAGAAATCCTACTAAACCCTACCATACTAAACAAATCAAGAACGTTGACAGAGATGATCAGCTGTTATTAAACATGTGCTTATTTTTTGAAGATTCTGTGAATTTAATATTTTTGTTCATTGTATATAACGTCTCACCAGTTTTAAGTAAGTCACGTTTATTTTAGATAATTGTTTTAGACAATTTTTAACATCGCTTAGTTATGCAATGTACCGTATAGTTGAAGTTGACTGAATAAATTTATTTCACAATTTAACTAAGCAACATAACAATTCGTAAATCCCTAACACATGGGGCTAGATGACAAACTCGTCAAATATTATAGAGAAAATTTTGTAGCCAAGGTAGGGTTTCCAGCGCACATCACCACAGGGCCGCCGAGTGCCACAGTTGGCCCCTTGTCAATCGTCAGGCCTCCTCCTCTCATAAAACGTATAAAACTTATACTACTCCTATTCCGAAGTGGACCCATCCAAGTACCGGGGCCCAAGTTATCGACTAGGCTGAAATTAACTAGGCAGGAAGAAAACCCTCTCTAACTACCCCCCTTTCCCCTAAAACTTTTAACGTTATAGTCTGCACTGTGGGCCCTTCCTCGCCGGCACCCCTGCATAATCGCTTTGCCTGTTAGCTTAGTTTTAACTTTCGCTTAGTTTTAACAGCATTTACAAGATCATGAATGTCATCAATGGTATGAAAATATTCACTCCTGACGTTATTTTGTGATCCAACTAAGTTCCTCAAAATTTTGACCCAGCTTATTTCTTTTGAATTATTTTCTAACTTTCATATTTTAAAAAAAAAAGTCTTGTTTTTTTCCTTCTGCACTTAAATGCCCAGATTTCGGATTAAAAAAAAAAAAAAAAAAAACAAGCTTTAAAAATTCGAAATACAGACACAATTTTAACAGAACAAGGAACGGAAAGTTTAAGGGGGTTAACAATTAGTTCGAATTAACCAAAAATTTGAATTGTTCAAGTTAGAAATAGAAAGAGTACATGCATAGGATTTACAATTATATTTCAGTTCGTTTTAAGTTCATCAAAAAAAAAAAAAAAATCTATTTCAAGCTACAAAACAACAGAAACCCCCCCCCCCCAAAAAAAAAATCAAAACTGGATGAAAATGATAGATTTAGAAAAAGATCAGACTGTATTAGGGTCGTGGGTCAATGATATCTAATTTTTGCTATGAGGAAACTTAAAAAAGAAAATACCAGTTGGAGAATCAAGAGAACTAAATGCGTTAAAATCTTACGCATGCTTTGCATTCAACATTTAATTCTTATTGAATAGTAATTATAATGGTTCAGAAAAATAAAAACGAATAATTAAATGCAAATTGAAAATACTATTTGTTTCATAAATTAATCTGTGTATTCAAATTGGAAAACCATACAGTTTTGAAATACGATTTATGTAATAAGAAATAAAAAAAGCGTTTTTACAAAGTAAGTCTTCATGATAATTGCCCCAAAATATTGTATTTATCTTTAATTCAATTCTATGACAGTTTTCAAACTATCAATATTGTAACTAGTTTTATTCCCTCCTACTATTATTCACTTGAAAGTAATGTTTTAAGTTTAAAGAAACTAAACCGGAAAAGACAGTAGCTTTTTAACTTAATTCGCTTTCATAAACTGAGCAATCATGAAATTGAGCAAATTCTGATAAATTGTAAAGGTGTTTCGTAATTTTACTGGATTTATATTTTTCAGACAGTCAATAATTAATGCAATTTTTAAATGTCAAGAAAAAAAAAATCCCCAGAAAAAAAAACAGATCCCAAAATATTCAGAAATGTCACATCAGAATGTCACATTTCAATCTGTAACAAAATCATCAAATTAAGTGAGGAACTTCAAAACGATTTTATTGCTTGCTGATTTTACTCCTTTCGAAATCCATTATCAAAAATCATGCAAATAAATGACACAAAAGAAAAATATCATATTTCATACATCTTGAGATTTTGAAAGTATTAACAAAAATCAAGTATTCAAAGGGAGATTTGAACATGAAATTTTGTCATTGAATAAAATTATATCAAATATTCGGAGAGTATTAAACCATTCAAGAATCAGGAGCACCATATGAAGATATAGTCAATATTACGAAACTTCATCTTTTTTTCAAAAATTAAATTAATGAAATTTTGAAATGAGCATGAAACTATAACACTAGTTCAATTCTTACTTAGTTTTACATTGTTAAAATCATTTGTTATAATTATTAAGCATGAAATTACAAAACAATGTCAACTCTTACTCAAACCTACTCTTTTAAAATCGTGTATTGTAATCATTAAGCATGAAACTATAAAACGATGTCAACTCTTTCTTAGTCTTACTCTTCTGAAATCGTGTGTTAAATTCGTTAAACATGAAAAAAATAACAACATGAATTTTATAAGCCCTGAATTTCATTATATGAAAGATTTAACAAGAGTTAATTTAAGAAAAAATGAATATGCTATTCTGTTAGAAGTCCAGTTGAATACCAAAATTGTCCAAAAATTACTGAGCGAGTTCATTATCTACAGTATTTTGTTCTTTTCAAAGTTACAAAATTAATAAAATTATCAAAAAATCACACACACAAAATCCTAAAAAATGCACATTTAGAAAATTACTAAGCAATAAAAATATCCTCAGTTGATTGGTACATTTCTCAATCGGTTTGTTTTCTTTTCATCACTTTCAGACACAAACATATAAACATTCACAATATAAATCACAAAAATTGAGGAATTATCCCAGTCCCCCCCAAAAATGCACATTAAAAAAATATTGAGCAATAAATTTCGGGGGAAAAAGGTTAAGATGACACACACAAAGCTGTTTTAGTACTTACTGAATTTCGCTTTTTAAAATATCCTTAATTGATTGGTACATTTCTTCATCGGTTTGTTTCCTTTTCATCACTTTGAAACACAAACTTTCACAATATTAAACACAAAAATGTTAGAATTATTCCAGTTTTGGTGAAAACCAAATCTTTGCAAAATATTTCGACGGAAAAGAAACGCTGTTTTAAATTTTTCCAACAGAAACGCTTTCAATATGAGCTGCCTTCTTAATCATTTGAACAAGTAGAGAATGTCTAAAAATAAATTAACTTTTGTGTAAATTTTATACGAAAAATTTTTTTCCCAACAAAAACTTTCATTGATATCTTTCCAGCCTTTGTCTTTCCTTGAAGTTGAAATCCAATTTAAAAAAAATCCATCATTGAAAATCTGGAACCATAAAAGAATATTAGAAATTTTTCCAACCAAAAAGTTTGAAACAATTAGGAACGAATTTAAATTTTTGGAACGATATTAACTAATATAGCTTTTGGCAAACAATTCATTCATCGCTGTTAAATTACATCTCTGCTGACATCACTATCAATGATTATGACAAGAAAAGTCAATGCACTGAAATAGCAGATCATAATCATACTTTAACCAAAGGCATCTGTCACGCACGATTCTTTGCCGAACACTTACTATTAATTCACAGTGGCGGAGGAATTTTAATCACATTTTTTCGTAGTAGAAACACCTTGACACAAGTCAATAAACTATACCTGTGTAATCATCTTAATCTAAGTATTACTACGAGGGAGAGTTTGGAAGAACTTAGTTAGATTTTAAACACATGCTATTTTTACGAAGAACCCTTTGACATATCTACGTCACTTGCGGTGACATCATGAGGTAAAAGTGACGTGCTGTTCTTGGCAAAAGAGCAAATTTATTCGCCAGCATTTTAGAGATCTTGGAAACTTTCTACGTGTAAAGGAGAAATTTGTGCAGAATAGAAAAAAAAGAGTATCTAAAATGAAAAGTTAGAAAATGGGGAAATTATTTTTGTATTACATTTGAAGTTGTTTATATCGAGCGCGAATGAACCGCAATATTTGCTCGTTTTAACTGTAGTATTTGGTGAAGTAGTTTGATCAGTAAATGAAAACTAAAGCAATAATTCATTTTTAGAAATATACATCACTAAAAGCTGTAGTAATTGATAGGGTAGTCTGATTAGTGAATGAACATCTAAGCACAATTTCATTTTCAAGAATTTACATCACTAAAAACTGCAGTGTTTTCTGCATAACATAGGAAACATTTTTAATGATATACGTAACTGTTACCGAAAAACTAAAAGCACTACTATAATTCTGCTTCTGTTTTTTTTTTTTTTTTTTTTTTCAGGTTTTTAAAAAAGTGCACTAATTCAATGAATTAACACCCTCCAAAAAGTGGACAAACACATTTTCCGACCGTCTCCGTTTTGGAATTATATAGAAAAAAGTTACTCTTCCAATTGCTCAGAAAAAAACTTTTGAAACATTATTTTTTAAAACAAATAACAAACTGTTCTCTCACTGGGAGAGGAGGGGGGGGGGGGATCTTGGGATCTTCCTTCACTGGTCTGGCCAACTTTATAAAATAAGTTATTTTTCTGTAAGAAAAAGTTATGATAAACTTTAATTCATACGAAATGCGTAAGAAAAGTTCAACTTTAAGAGAAAAAAATGTATTCCCAATAATACCAAAAGTAAAGCTCAAATACTTGAAAAAGGAACATCAAGTAAAATTAATTGTACAATACCAATCAAATAGTGCTTGGACTATCCAAGTAAAATCGAGAAACAATACTTATCCGAACCAGTTTTAGTTGATGTATTCGAACTAATTCGTACTTTTCCAGCCGAACAGAAATCCGGAACATGGATCAATAGCTTTTTATTGCCCCTCCTACTAGAGAACCAGATGACAGCTGTCGAAGGGTGGCAATGAGATTTAACCCTTTCCATTTCCACACAGAAATAACGACGCTTTAATAGAAAAGGAGACTGCTCCACTACGGGTAAATCTTAATGCTCGTTTCATTGATTAATAATTGGTGTAGACAAAAGATAAGCGATATTCTTCAAGTTGTATCATGAAAGAAAAGAAACTGTGATGTTGCGTATGAATATAACTAAAACGTATAATTGTTTCCATATAATGTAAAAGTTTTACAATGTTTAAGAATGATAACCATTTCTTTCAAAGTGTTACATGGCGTGTTAAAACTAACCAGTAGGGTTTTAAATGCAGGCAAGTTTCCGGAAATAACTGAACTGATTTTAATATTAGATATTTATACTTTTATATGTCTTAATATGAAATTTATTTATTTCTGTTCTTTTCATTTTATGATCATTCTTGCGCAATTAATTTCTATTAATCTAATGTTACTGTTGTCGTGTGCCAGCTAGGCTGGCAATTTGGGGTGCGCTGCTTCACTTTTCCAACTGTACAGTAATTTCGTGTGAAGTCCAACTTCCACAGTACACACATGCCTTAAGGACTTATTTATAAGGTAAGCAACCATTCACAGTACAGCAACATATTCACGCGAAAGATGGAAATGGACAGGAGAGAGAAAGTACATCCATCCCTGAGCCGGGATTCGAACAGGGAACCTCCCCATCACAGTCAGACTCCTCTGACCACTAGACAGGGCAGGCGGCGAATAATCTAATGTTGCAGTTAATTTCTATTAAGACAAAGTTTAACTCTCTAAAGTCACAGACGTGGTCATTTCAGAAACTCACTGACAAAAAAAAAATAAATAAATAAATATGGCTATAATGAACACCATCTACTACATACCACTATTTAGCAATGCTGGAAAAGAAAACTAAGTCATTTTCAAATTCTTTTAAAACATTTCCCAAAGAAAATCGCCTAGTAAAATCCCCCAATTACATTGCAGTATCAGGACTTTCACATCCAAGTAATCACATAACCAGCAATATTGAAAACCACCAGAAATGATCACGATTCTCCTATTAGATTAATCAGAGAAAGAGAGGAAATCAATCTTATAGAATTTCGTATTTTCTAAGATTGAAGATTAAAAGTTTGGTTTCCATAAGTCAATCTTAGAATTTCGTATACTAGTTCGGTATGTTGTCGAAAGATTTTTAGGGAACAGCAAAATTTCTAAATTATAAGACTGAGTCAATCGCAAGTGTGGCAATTGCGAAATTCATGAGAATCCTTAGCACGTACGGTTAACTTCAATGCAACACACTATAGATTTGATTGGTGTGGGTGATTGGTGTGGGTGCGAGTGTCACCACACAATGGTGACACGAATTTCAACCTCCTTGCGGTAACGATATCATGTTTGATAATCACGACAATTTGTTATTCCGTTATCCACACCATTTCTACTCTCAATTTAGTTCAATTCAACGAGGTTCCTATATAATGGATAGTTGAAACGATGTCTTTGTTTCAACGATGAAAATAAAAAACAAATTAAAAAAAAAAAAAAAAAAAAAAAACAATGTTCAGTGACGGCACGGGAAAAAAATCGCCTATTTATAAGGAAATATAAGCATTTGCTGACTTGCATTATTCATTGAGTCTTTACTTAATGTTGGCTATTTCACTGAATAAGAATCAACAGAAGATGAAACGACTTTCAAAATACATCCAGTTACCAAGTAAAGAAAAGAAAGCCCTCATCGAAACATCAGACAGGAAGACGAAAAAACTGCGGAATTGGATTACTAAAAATTTGTTGAACAAAACCGCCATTTTGGAGCTGAGAATACGGATCAATAGATCCATCATAACATCCGTACAAAGCTTTGGGAAATCTCATCCAGTAATCCCTGAAAATCTCTTTCTCCAGCAATGCCTTCGACAGAGCTGCATTTCATGCTGTGATGAAGGTAGGATGTCAGGGAAGATAAATGATACAGGGAGGCTTGAGTAGGAGGGGAAATACTCGAATGTTGATGCTAAGAAATTTCAACAAAGTTCTCGCGAAACCTTTAACTTTTTCCTTTAGATTTTTCCTTTTCTATTGCTACACATAGCAGTTGTTTTAAGGTGAAATGAAGCTAAAGTATTGGAATGTGAAAAGTTTCTTATGCGGATAAATGTAGAAATTTGTTTGAGAAGAGTTTGGGAAGATTGTTTTTGTTACTTTTTGATAAATACAAATGGATAGTGAATCTTATTTCTACTGGTGTGCAACACACACAGAGAAATAGATTGTTTGTTGATACTCATAATGCAGTTTTGGTCATAGACAAGATGTACATTAAGTTTGTCGTGTACTTTCGCAGTTTTCAAGAACCTCAAATAAAGTTAACAAAAATCTACATTAAAATCTAATTAAGGCGTCGTGCTTGATATATTTTGCATAGAATTTAGCAAATAATTTCAAGTATAAAATGTTTAGGCAATTTTTTCAAACTCTTTTGTCCCATATCCTAAATTTCACAAAATAATCAATGACTAACCACAGGCCTTCAACGGTCGCCTTGAGACAAAGCAGTGGCTGACTTCCTGGTCATAATGACTGAGACCACCAAAGTGTGCCTAGAATTTTCAGAGTTAACAGATAAGCAACACCGATAGAAACAACTACAGGAATCAGTTTGGGACGAATGGACGTACGTGTAAATTCGGGTGCCAAAAAATTTGACTTTAATGGGCTATAAGGGCAGAAGACTCAACAAGTGTCATCTCAAAAAGCCCAACATGTCCTGTAGCGCCTCTCCTAGACTCCTGACCATATGGGTTGAGACTCAGACGACTGAAAAACCGTGGCTTGGTTAGTTGAATCCTGATTCTAATTGATAGGAGCTGGTGGCAGGGTTCGAGTGTTGCAAAGAGCCCACGAAGTCATGAACCTGTGTTGTGAACAAGGCATTGTGAATGCATAATGGCGTGGGCTGTTTTTATTTGGCATGGCGTGGTTCCTCTGATCTAACTGCACCAATCATTGACTAGAAAAGTTTATATGAACTATTTTAAGAATACTTGCAGTCATTTATGTCTTTCATCTATCCATAAAATGATGGAATTTTTATGGATGGCAACGCGTCATGTCACCGGGATACAACCGTAAGTGACTTGACACATTCTGGAGAGTTCCAGTGAATGATTTGGCCTGCGAGACTGTCCTAATGAATTCCATCGATTGTTTAATGGACATAATCAAGCGCTCAGTTTGTGTACAATATTCTGCACCGAAAAATGCTTTTGCAATTATTATCGTCAAAATATTGAGCAACATGGTTCAATACTTCTGCAATAGCCTTTTAGAGACTTGTTGAGCCTATGCCACGTTCACTGGTTGCACTTCACACTGGCAAGAAGAAGTTTGACAAAATATTAGTGGGTATCTCATGACTTTTGTCACCTCAATGTAGCTATCCTTTAATTAATTTAACGAAACAAAAAATTAATTCAAGGAGCAGGAATTATTTTATTATTATTTTTTTTCTTTGTGACAAGAGTATTTGCAGTAAGAGCAACTGAGCAGCACTCATAGCTTACACAGCAGATTTAGAATTCAACTAGAGCACGCCCTGGGGCTATATTTTGAATGCACACAATACACATTAAAGTGGTTTTGACCACTACTTCTTTTCGAGTGCAACGGTCAAAAACGCGCAAATGAAGTTGAACACGTATTTGAACTTCATCAGGATATGACGAGAAAAATGTCAAATGTAGACCATCTTCTTATTTGACTACTACATACTCCTGATGTTAACAGATAGTCTCTGCATTCCGGATAAAAAAAACTCTAGTTGTATACAAACTCTGTGGGTTACACGTGACAGTGCGTAGGAACTGATGGATCTCCCCTCAAACAAAAAGACTGCAGGATGTATCAATAGTCTGAAATTTTGCCCAAATTTTTGTCTCCTATTCATAAAAAGCTTCATTCAAATAACTTACATAACTTTATTTGTTTTATATATATAGCGTGTTCATAAAACCCAGCAATTCACGCCAAACGGATATCAAAACAATCTAATGAGGCGGGTGCCAAACAAGGCAATGTAGACCAATGAAACCAACCTCCCATTTTCTATGTAGGACAGCAAAAATTCTTTAGATCCTGTTTTTATCATCATCAGAAAGCATAACTGATGATAAGGCGTTATCAGCAAGCAATTTGTTATCAACATACAAATGTGTAGCAACAGTTTTTACAAAATGGTCTCGTCAAAACTGCCAAGTCTCACTTAATTTTGTTTCTTCAGGTTCACTGCAGTTGAATAGTATAAAGAAGTTGTTAATTATTGTTGTCATCTTAATTTATATAGTTGACGAATTCAAATAAGAAAAATTTCATTGCATACCGTCACTTATCCCGTGATTTGATAACCCTTGTGAACTAGACTGTATCCCAACAAGGCCATGATTATAATTATTAGAACTCCAGTTCCTTATTGAGACTGAAAAATCGGGTGGAGAATATGATCTTGTGCTGCATATACAACATGAACTGCCAGCAGAAGTGAACAAAAACAGAAAATAGCGCCTGAATGTGACAACTGATATTTTTGCTTTCCATTGAAGTAAATTTCGGAAATTTTGATAACGTTTTTGAGGTCAAAATGTGGTTTAATATGTTTTAATATTGTAAATAAATATTCATTATTTTTTTTTTAAAGCTTGATAGTAATTTTTGGCATTTTTTTCAGAGTTGGCCTTATTCGGGTCAACTATTCCTAATTAAACGAATTCGTCTTTCTTTTTGCTAAAACTGCCGAAAAGTATATTTGAATTTTTTTCTTATTTGAATGAGTCATGTCATGAATGTGCACAATTTGGAGTCAGTTGAATCATAAATGAGCGGGATACTAGGCCATGAACCTTAGGTTGGCTTTATCCTTACAATTCCCTAAGTGTATTTTGAGCTTATTTTTCCTTTACTCATTTGCATTTGTGTGCCATAGAGTGAATTGTTTGAATTGAAGTAAAAATTTATTAATGCACCTAACCGAGTTTTTACGTTAGTAATCACATGGTGCAGGTCATTTCTGATAGTAATTTTTAAAGGCAATACCTTACGTGTGACTTCTCCTCTCGTTAATAAATTATAATGATACGAACGACGCAGTCTGTAAATGGTCGATTTCGGGATTAGCCTATTGCGCGCAAATCCAAACATCATTAGATTACTAAAACAAGCACAAAGGATTTTGAATAAAATCAACTGAAAATATAATATGGCATTTCCCAAAAATTTAAATACGGAAAATATCACGTCATACCTTGAACAAATTTAATTCAGCAAGCCTAAAATGCATGATTCTGTAATTATTTTCACTTTCCACGATAGTTTTTATGTTTTAAAAAAAATAATGTGCTAAAAAAAAGTCTATGAAAAGGAATGCTTAATAAAAAAAAAAAAATCCAGAGCGAAATTAATTAAAAAACAAACCCAGTAAATCTGAATTACAGCTCGGTCTACTACTTTTAAATTTATCCATTTCTTTTTTTCTTAATTTGAACAAAAACTGCTTTTTCTCTTCCGACACGTTCACTGGGGCTCAAATTAAAACGGATCCAAGGTCTCCGTAGGGAAAACAGGAAGAAGCGACACAAAAACCGGGGGTCTAATTTGGTTAATTTAAAACCTTCCTTCTTTAAGAATGAAAACTTGGAGTGATTTGCGGGAACATCTGACCATCTCCTAGAAGCGGTGAGATCAAAGGGAAAGGGAGAATGAAGCATTGAGGGGGAAGATGGAACGAAAGCCTTCCCCACAACGGACACTTCAAACAGGAGAATCAGGCCAAGTGAATCAGTTGACAACATAGCAGAAAGATGCGACTCTTCAGTTATGGTAAACTGAGGGCCGTTCCCTCATTACGTCCCTTTTCGGTTTCGTTTCAATCGTTTGTAATTAAGACACGAAGTTTCCGTGACGTGCACACTTTCAGAGGTAGATTCTAAAACAGAATTTGTGCTGGAGCTTTCGTTGCGCATGTTCCACATTGTGGAGCATGCTGGTTTGAAAAATGTTATTGAATTGAAATGGATTGTAACTCCGTGAAAGTAAGAACTAGTTGAATGTCTCTTGTTTGCTTTTATTAATATATATATATATATATATATATATATATATATATATATATATACTAGCTGACCCAGCCACGCGTTGCTGTGGCAAAGAAGTTGGATTAAAATAAACTTTTACTCATTATTTTGATAGAATTAAATAAATTTTTTAATAGAGCTTAAAATAGTATAGCCGATTTTAAGACATAAGAGATTGATAATGGGCGTGATTCAATGTAAAAACGATTCATAAATGTTCCTGGAAAATTATGGGCAGCTGACGTGGCCAATTTCTGCCAGTAACATGTCATGCCAAAACCCGGAAAGTTATCCGATAAAAGTTAATAAACTTCCTGAAATTATCTCGGAAACCTCTTGAAAAATTCGAAGATCTTCCCGTTCGAAGCTAGTCGTGTTTCTGGAACTTTAGGGTAAACTTAGGAAGGGATAAAAAAAAAAGCTTAGCACCTTTCTGATTTATTAAGGAACTTTTATAAGCAGTAATGCAAACTATTATTGTATAATTAATATTTAATTTGCAATAAAATATATAAAACCTATCCTATCTCTCAAGTTGGACCAATCGACACATAGGTATAAAATTTGATAAAAATCGGTTGAGTAGTTTCGGAGCTTTCTATAGCCAAAGCTTAGCCAGAACTGCAAGCAAGTATCGAAAATTTTTACTCAGTAACGTTTCGGATTTTTTTTTTTTTTTTTTTTTTACAGTGCAGGCTGAAGAAAGTACTTATTGAATTCAATAAGTACTAACTAAATTTTCTATGAAAAAAACACTATACTTACGCTTAGTAAATTTTGTAAGTATGACTTCGGCCAAAAAAAAAAGCAAAAATAACTTGAAAGTAATAGCAAATATCGAAACTGATTGTAAAATAACCGAATGTAGAAACTAAGCGTAAACCACCATACACTTTTAGATTCTACACTACATTTTATTCACCTTTAGCTTTCTCTTTAGTTTGTAATCAATAACTTCTTTAGAAAATACACTAACTGAATTAAAAACATATAAAAATTAAATTTTTTAATTAAGTAGATAACATTGACTTCGAACTATTGTTTCTATCATTTGAAAACTGAAAACTGTCTAAGCACTAAGTTGTGCTCAATGTTCTTGCTTAACCAGTCTTTTGCTAATACGAAAAGTATGATAACTTTCCACTTGTGAGTAGGCGTTGTTTGTTCTTGAGATCTATTTATGGTCTTTGCAAATGCTAAACGAATCAAAAATTGAAGCCTTTCAAATGTATTTGAAAATTATGACGCTATTAATGGATTACGTGGCAACACAAATATTTCTCCTTTAAACTTTCCCGTCAAAATTGTTGAATTTGATAAAGAAACGTGTACCGTTGCGTAATTTAGATGGGATTAAATCGCGAAAAAGAATAAATTGTTGAGCCAATTTTCAACCGGAAATCGTGTAGTCGCATTCCTGGTGTATGCAGGGAATTTAAAAATTCAGTTGGAATGTTTCCTGCTTTGTTTTCATCGACAACTGCATAGGCTTGTTTAGCATCAATGGGGAGCTTTTTTTTCAGCCGTCAGTAATGGCTCATTATTCGAATGATTGTAGCTAAGACAGCGTCATTGCTCTGTTGTTATACGTTACAAATCAGTGTTAACTAAGTCGGTGGCCCAACTATCAAAACACGGCATATCATAATAACTAAGTGGCAAATTTGAAATTGAAACGCAAAAATCTTCAGTTAAAACTAAAGCTTTATATTCATCTCTGGTGTAAAATCTGGATTTGGACATTTGTGTGTTTGTTAAACTTCATGAAATACGTTTTGGAACGTGAAAGTTATGTAGTTTCTCCTTAAAAAATGATGATTGTGTTGGATAGTACGTCGTCAAAATTGTTTTCAACAGTTGAAGAATAGTGTTTCTCCTTTAGTCAAACTTGCATTAGAAAGTGTCAACTCCCAATGACTTTGTGCGACCAATAAATACAGTTTGCGACATGCATCGGGATATGTATTTGACAGTAGACAATTGACGATCCACAAATATACCTGTCTGTTCGGGAATGTTTACCGAAAACAAAACTGCTACAAAACCAGCCCCTTTTGATAGATGCAATTATGATTTCAAAAAAATTATATTTATCTGGGAATAGACTCTCAATTAGTTCACTTTTCGTCTCAACGGCAGTGTAGAAATTGTCTGGCTACTTCTTGTACTGTATATTTTAATGCAGTTCAATTTCACCGTTTTCAATACCCAGCAATTGCTTAGAAAATACTTGTGCGATTAGATTATTTTGCTTTTATACTGGCATGTTCATGGCCAATCGCATTATCTCGACATTACGCTATAAAAACGATTGTTTTAAACATGCGTTGATTTCATCGGAATAAATGGTAATGTCTGTCGGAAGTCCCCAGACGGTATGCAGACAATTTCCTCTAAAAGTTTATCGTTGCCGTTCAAATCTTGCACATTCCTATGATGTGCTTCAAATGAATGTTTTTACTCATGAGCCATAGTACACTTATCCCAAATTATAATTTCACTCTCTTGCAACACTACAGCCATTCCAGGTGTTTTTTTTTCTTTAATATTACACATTGTGCTTTGTTTGTTATGAATATCTAATGGGCAACTTTAAAGCTGAATGTGCTGTTCGTCTACCATCTAAAAAAAGTAGCAGCAATGCCTGACGATGCAATTGTCACTACAATTTTCTGTTGCGAACGTATCTTTGCAAGAACTAATGATATTAAAAATCTCTTGGGGAACAAAATAAAGAAAATAATTGTTTTCGTCTAAAATTCATTAACCTTCCTGAAATTAACCTGGAATATTTTTGAAGAATTCAGTAGTCTTCTTGGTTAAAGGCAGTTATGATTCTGGCACCTTCAGAGACGCCTACCGCAGGTTTAATATATTAGCCTGGAACCTTCCTGCTTTTCTACGAAAGCTCTCAAAGCATTAATGCACGCATTGCCAACGCGAAGACAGACTCTGAAGCAAGTAGCTCGAATGTAACTCCCCTGCAACTCTTTGTGAACCTGATATCTTTTCGCACTCATTGGGTGTTGAGACAATCTGGACGAAACGTAGTCGCTCCGAAACCGATACACCTATTAAATGCGTTTAGTTAATCTTGATACTGGTGGAGAAAAATATTTTTCACAATAGTGTGAAATCTGCAATTTCCAGCAATTCAGAAACCTCGTTTTGATAAATATAGTTGATTTTCTCAGGAAGTGAATAAAAAGCTGTAAAATCCCGAAACGTTCTACAAAAATGATAAGTAACGTTTCGGGTTTTTTTAGCATATTGTTTTTAGCAGTAAGTCAAACGATGTTAGAGTTATATCAATTAATTAACTTACACCGCCATCTATTAAAAATTTTTAGAACTAAACAATTAATTCACACTATTATTGTATAATTAATACTTAATTTGCGATAAAAAAATTATAAAAACTATCCTATCTTTTAAGTTGGACTAAATGACGCATAGGTATGAAGTTTGATAAAAATCGGTTGAGTAGTTTCGGAGTTTACCCCGAACAAACATCGTGACACGAGATTTTTATATATATAGATTGAAAACATATTAAAGATGAAAAAATTAGAATACCATAAACCACAAGCCCAAAGATGCGCAAAGCAGTTAAACAAATAAGCCAGGTAAATATAAACATAAAAAAACAACAAGCATACAAGGTTACAACATAGATAAATGACAGAGATGAAGCCAGTACTCTTCAGCAGTGGAAACTTCAGCCTATGGTCGGAAGACCAAACAATTTATACTAAAACTAAATGTAGGATGTCTTGTTCTAAAAAAGCTACCATTCAGGATTACATAGGGCTAAACACACCACATGTGAAAAAAGAATGCAGATTTTTAGAACTAAGAACCTAAAACTAAGTACCGGGGTTTCGTCTCGGACATTAGAAGCCAAGGCTATCATTAATGTCCCTCCACCGTACCGCCAGCAAAAACAAAAAGTCTTACCTATGTGTCCAGGTACCACTATTTATGATAAAAGCCGCGAATTTCAATTCAAAGTTAACTGTCTGCAAAGTTTTTCTTCTTGCCTCAGTAAAAAAGTTTTTATTGGCATCATTGTTTCGTAAGCCATCAGAATCAAAAGAATTTGCAACACTATTACAGCATTCAACCAAAAAATTAATCTACTTAAAAATAAACTACTTGAAAACCATTTCCCCAAATAATCTCGTAAATTATATTTTCTCTAGCATAGAAATTTAACCAACACTTCGCTTCACTGTAACCGTCTAACTGTTCAGTGTGATTTTTCTGGAGGAAACCATATGATTGGACTCCAGTGGATGATGTTTTATGAAACGTGTTTTTCGGTCGACCTAGAATGTTTTTGGACCTGTTTTATTGGATGATCCTTTTATTTATTTTTTATTCATTTAATTGGTTTTGTTTAAATTTTATTTCCATATACTGGCACAAAAATTGAACCGATGACAACGGATTGGAACTGCACACTTTTGATTTTTTGCTGGCGGTACGGTGGAGGGATATTATTGATAGCCTTGACTTCTAATGTCCGAGACGAAAGCCCAGTACTTAGTTTTAGGTTCTTAGTTCCAAAAATCTGCATTCTTTTTTCACATGTGGTGCGTTTGACCAATGTAATCCTGAATGGTAGTTTTTTCGGAACAAGACATCCTACATTTAGTTTTAGGATACATTAGGATATAAAATAGGATGAAGTTTCCACTGCTAAAGAGTACTGACTTCATCTCTGTCATTTATATATGTTGTAACCTTGTATGCTTGTTATTTAGAAACAAAAAAGTCAAAAGTTCAAAGTACAAAATTTCAAAAGATTAAAAAAGAGAAAAAACAAATACAAAATAAATCCAAATAGAGTACTTGGAGCAAGGACTGATACGTCAGCAGGGGAAGACACGACCCTTAATTCACAAGGCGTTTTCTTGTTAGCATGAGAGAAAGTCCCAAATACATGCTACCTTTCCCGAGAGATTTAAAGCATGAACAGACATGAAACAAAATGGAACAAAATCACTAACATGCAAAAGTACTGCAGGAAACAAGAAAAGAACCCAAATAAAAATTTCGACTAGTAAGTAGAAAAGCAAACGCTACGGCAGCATGTGACACAGGTTGCCAGGTAAGAAAACAGTTTGAAAACAGGAAAAGGCAAATTTAAACTGAAGAATAAAAAATTACATTAAAACATTTTTGGATAAATCCCTTCGATCGATTTTTACTTTAAATTCCTTCGAATTTCAGGGAAAATATTTAAATGAAATGTATTGTGTTATGTTATACATATTTATCTATCTATCTATCTATATATCTATATATCTATATATATATATATATATATATATATATATAAATAAATAAATAAATATATATATATATATATATATATATATATATATATATATATATATATATATATATATATATATATATATATAGAGAGAGAGAGAGAGAGAGAGAGAGAGAGAGATTTTAAATTGTTTTTACAAATTGAGAGGGGAATAGTACCTAGCCAGAGACGACCAATAATTACATAGAAGCATATGGTCATATTCCATTCCTGAGAGGCAGAAAAGAGGAGATCAGAAAAAAATCCTGGGAGATGAAGCAAAACAAGGAAGCGCCACTAACGTCATTTTGCACCTGCCCACGTAGCATATCTCATAAGACAATCATGAATTTACCGCATGCAAATTTTTACTGAGAAGAAGCAGCATTTTGCTTAAGATTCAGTGTGACACCAATAATCTTTGGAGAAGGTGTGCCAGTCGTTCTTTTGCCGGTATCAAATGAGCAACGACATGGTCGGCATTATCATTGAACTGAAGGGAACGTGAACTGGCAGCTGCTGATTTGTGCCTTGAGTTTAAGTGGCGACTTGCGAGCCGGTTTTGAAACTGGTTCCAAGAAGTTGACAGCAGCGACGACGGCAAAACCCGTCTTCCGTATAGGAACCATTCAGATATTCATTGATATTTTCATCAGAATAAGCTTTGTATGATTCTAATTTAGTATATATCTTCCGAATATTTTAAGAGCTCACTATATCAAGAAGTGATAAATAATGAAAGGAGTGCATCCATAGAAATAGAAATATATATTATAATCCTTAATTAGAAGCATAATTTTCTTTTTAATCAATTCTATCTGTGAATGTAATTTGAATAAATATAAATGATGCAGGAAGTTTATTTACAGACGTTCAGCGATACGAATCGTTTTCAACATGCGATGTTTCCACGATTTATTTATTTATTTATTTTTCCAATGGCTGGCAGCAAGAAAAAGTTACAAAGAACAAAATAGAAAAAACAAATACAATTGTACACAGAACAAGGAACAATACCGTGAAGTATTTTTTAGCTGCCAACACGCTCTCTTGCCTCCTATAATAACGGTCGTACAGGCTCTGTCTGGAAAGCTGGGTGCAAGCGTACAGGTGGCAAATGTCCATTTCTTGATTTGAATGACAAAGAGGACAATTGGGGCTCTCGACAATCTTCAAACGGGGAAGATACTTTGAGAAACAGTCATGGCCAGTTATAAGTTGAAGCATGGCTACTGACTCTGCTCTTGGTGCTAATGGAACAAAATCACGGTTTATAAACCAAATTTTGCGATTGCTTCTAGATTTTAAGTCTTGCCAAAAAAAAAAAAAAAAAAACACATTCCTCGATTACAACGTGAAATGTTTTTCAGACACGGGGATCATAGCAGTGAATCCTCTACTTTGGTTTTAATACGAAAAATAACTGGAAAAAAAAACACCTAGAAAAAGAAAATCGTTTTTGATGGTTTTTCAAATATTTTAGGGGGGAATGCCTTCATGTGTCTCCCAACTTGCCACAAGTGTTCAAGCTTTAGAGCTTAGCAACCTATCTAACTTTTCAGATGAATGATAATGGTTAATATAACCCTTTTACTCCAAATAAAAATAATGGCACTGATACTGGCTAAAACTACTTAAAATAGAGGGAGGGGCACATCTAAAAAAAAGGTAAACAAGGGAGATGCCGGTAGTTTTATATTGATTCAGGGGGTCATTTTTTACGTAAGAATTATCAAGAATAGTGTCAGAAGTATTTTGAAAGGATTTTATTTGCCGCGCAGTATAATTTAATCGTTTATTTCAGAAACCAGTCAAGCGCCAAGTTTTCTAATTTCAAGAAAAAAATTATATCATCACATTAAATTGCTCATTAGAGCTTACAACACTTTTTACTGAAAGAAATGTGCATTTCTTTCAGCTTAAAATATTGTTAGTCTTATAGAAAAAATTAATATGATGATATAATGCTTTTCGAAATTTTACAGCTTGGCGCTTGACTTGTTTTTGAAAGAAAAATAAAGATTCAATACTCCCCCCTCCTTTTTTTTAATTTTAAGGTAAATCTATAACGATGATTATATAAGTTATAAAAAAATATTTTGAGTTAAATACCCTTTTTAAAGTTTGTAATCGAGATTATGATTTGGATTGTTTAATGAACATGTTTTTCATCATTAGAGATAAGTTAGTTTGGTGATAATAGATCGTGTCTAAAACTGTAATATAAGTTGAACAGACATTCGTTTGTAGAATATTTGTCTGACATGATTCTGGGTTATGCTGGCATGGAAAATATCACTGAACTGTAATAGATTGTAATTGTTATCTAACATAAAAAAGAAAATAATATATTTGCAATTTATATTATCAGATAATTTTGGAAAGCCTTCTTATTATGCCAATAAATTTTAATTATGAAAACTGTGTTTATTAATTGTACCATTTTTTTCCAAATTTGAAAATGATGACGACTATTTAAAGTTGCGAGTAAATTTCTTTTTTAAAGTTCAGATCCTCGGTAGGCTTTTATTAAAAAATGTTTCTAAGTCATGCTGTACAGCAGCACCTACCAGGGCTACTAGTACTTTTTCTTGCTCCAAAGCAGAGGAGAGGTTCGCAAATGATTATCCTCCATCTGGTTATCCCCAAATTTTTAATTTTGTCTTTTAGGGTTGGTTGTGGGTCACTGGGGTAAGTTGGTCACTCCCTTGAAATTGTAATGTGGAAAAAGTTTTCTAATTTTTTTGCAATGATCATGTTAAATTTCATTACAGTGATTGGTTTTGCACATAGTTGGGTTTCGTAGAATTTTTGTCTAGGTCATAGCACTTAATCAAAAAAAGATTGATTTTTTTTTTTTTTTTTGCAAGTTAAGCAACATTTTTCAGAGAAGTATTTCTAGGTTGGTTTTTATTATTTTGTTATGATAATTAATTTTTCAAGTATAGTTTAACTTAAAGTTCATACAGCAACAAGAATTTTTGCATACAATACTATTAATAAGTGTTTAAGAGGAGGGGTCCCACTTACCCCACAACTTTTTGCTATAAGGGGTTAATGGGTCCCCTCACTATGGGGTAGGTGGGTCCCCCCTATAGTAATGGAGGTTTCAAAATAAAAAGCAACTCTGATTATAGATTTTTATTAGTGAAATGCAAGACAACTATGATGACCAAGTATAAATTTGTAGTTAAGCTACAAAAACTGCTAAAGCTGGTGATTATGTACTTGTGAAACTTGAAAAAAAAAAAAATAAATAAAAAAAATAAAGAATAATGTAGGTCTGATACTGGAAGTTGATAATACAAATAAAAAAAATACTGTTGAATTTGCAAGAACGAATAGAAATTGTGACTTTTTATTAGCGCAGCCGTTAAGTGTTTTCAATTTCTTATTCAACTTATAGTTTTGGCTAATTTACATAAATTGATCTTAATCAACTGCATTACGTTTATTCAACACATCTTTATATGTAAGAATAAAATATATACTTATAGGCTTTCAATAACTTTCACAAATGAAATTATTTTGTTTTTTGTTTTAAAATTTTCCGTGATAGAGATTTAAGAGACAGTAAATATCTTACAAATGAGATGCATTTACAAAAACAATAATTCACACTAAAAAAGTACATATTTTATCAGATAAGATCCCCTTAGCTCTTTTTTAGATATGCTTCATTTAAATTTAAGTAAAAGGGTGTGTCCCGCCCCCTTTTTACTTAAATTACCCCTTACTATGGGTTAAGTGAGACACCCATCCGATTTTTTAAAAAATATATTATTTTAGAAAATTTTAAGTGTTATTTTAGAAAATAATGATGAACTTTTGTTCATTAATAATGTCCAAGATAAAATAAGACAATAATTTTAATTTTTTTTTGTTTTAAAACATTTGTATAAGGTTTCAAAAACGAACTGTTCTCAAAAGGAGTCCCACTTACCCCAACCAACCCTACATCCTTTTGCTTCTCACTACCTCAATTATAAATTATGAATAACTTTATATTAAGTAAATAATGCCTTGATGATTTACTATTAGTGGTTCTCTCAAAAAATGATTTCAATTATGCCTTTTATTTATTAATATCATATCAAGTAGAGACTGGTTAACACTTTTATTTACCTTAAAATTAAAGCAGTTGTTTTTGTGTCCGTATTTAATAAACACTATTGAAAGAACTGTGCCATTGCCTGGAAGGTTATTTGTTAACAAGTAAGACATCACAAGAACGATTTTACAGCTCATAGAGAGGAAATAACACTCAGGTCACTAGTTTGAATCGAACCCACAACGTTCGGCATATGAAGCGAAGATTCTGCCACAGAGCCACGCAGACCCCAATTGTAGTAGTAATTCAATATAATGAAAGCATGAACTTAAAGGATTCTAGAGTGAAATACGGCAAAAAAGACTTGTAGATCATGCTGTTCATTGTTGTGATGTATTAGTTTAGAAAATGTTACTGAATTGTAACCATAGTAAAAGTATGCGGAATCTTTTTAAAAGCTCTAATAGAAAGCAGCACTGACTAGACAATGAGGTGCTATTCTTGTAGAAAACAAATTTGAGTATGATTCCTTGTTTTAGTACAGAGCAGTTATTATAATGACGAGCCCAAGTGAAGGCTTTTAAGGATCTCCTATTGAAAAATAAATGAATAAACATAAGAAAGGTTTTCTTTTTTTTTTTTTTAATGTATGGTAAAGTTACTGCACATTTAGTATTTTCCCTAATTTACATCTCCTTCTAAATAATGACCTCAATCTCCCACTTAACTGTAAATAAAATTACAATGGACAAATTCACAAGGGAAGAAAGACTGAAATCTTGTCAGGCAAAGCTTTATCTGGGACAAAATATTAATACTTATTGTAAGGAGTTCATGGATGATATTGTCTCTTTTCACACAGCAGAAGGTCACCACAAACGATAATATTTTTTTTAATTTATGGTGAATCACTTTCATCTTCTATACATATAATAAAATAAGATGTTTGTGTGTGTGTGTGTGGCGCGCATCCCGGGAAAACGGTAAGGCCTAGAAAGATGAAATTTGGTGTACAGGTGTAGTTTTTGCTGAAATTGTGCACCTCGGGCTTCGATTTTTGATATTTTAATTAGAAAAAAAGTTATTTAATGTTTTATGTGATTTTTAGCACTTTTTAGTACTTTTAACCTCACAGAACCCGAACCAATCGCGCCAGACGAATATTTTTTGTACTATAGTGTCGGAAATTTAATTTTAAATATGATGAACAAAAACATTTTAAAGATAGAGCAGTTTTTGTATTTTTTATGAATTTTTGAAAAAACCTTTAATTTGCATTCTTTCCTGGGTTTTATTTTTTTCTAATATCATCCTGCGAGAAGTATCAAAGCCTCATTTCTAAAATTTAAGTTGGTAATAGTAAGAACATTTCGCCCTCTTCAGAAGAAAAAAGTTCTTAAAAATACGCAATAGTTTTTTTTTTAAACATTTTTTTAATGCTGAACACATCACGTCTTTCCACGCATCGGTCGAAAAAAAGCGTTCTTCAATCTTTTATGTCTCTGACGTCACTATTTGGATTTCGATTCGATATTTAGGATGGAATCTTAATCGCAAACAAATGTTAATCTTTTTTTTTACCTATATAGTTTACTCCTACATTTTATGAAGTGATGACCACGTGTTTTTCCGGCAGTGCTTGCTTTTTTTCTTTCCTTTTTTTTTGTTTTATTTAGGGATTGCATTTATTTCTTTTTCCATTCCCCCCCCCCCCCCGCCCAAACTGGAAGTTTTGCTGTATCTATATTAGACAACATTTCATAGCTGTGCGCATTTATTTCAATAAAAACAGCGAGATTTTTTTTCTTTGTCAAACGCTACTTTTTGCACACAACGGGGAATTTTGGGGATAACTTTTTTTTTGCTCTACTTGAATTTAAAAAAAAAAGCGATTTTTTGAGTGATCTTTGTTTTTATTAGGAAATGGGGGGGGGGGGGAGGTTAAAATAAATAGATATGGATAAGAAAATTAAGAGATAGATCGTAAGGGTAGATAGCCGCCGAAGGCGGCAATCTTGACTTAAAAATGTGAATGGCACAAAAAAAGATAGAGATGGATTGATTAATACTGCTGTCAAATTTATTTAAACAGCCGCCGCAGGCGGCAAACTTGAAGTAAAAAGGTAAATGACAAGTTAGCCAAACAGCCGCCGTAGGTGGCTGCCTGCATAGAATGGCGAATGGCGTAAGAAGGCGAACCAGCTGGTCGCCGCAGGCGGCTATGATGAAATAAGATGTTTGTGTGTGTGTGTGGTGCACTTACCGGGAAAACGGTAAGGTCTAGAAATTATTCTATTCAAATTAATAATAGTATAGATATAGATTGATTGATACCGCCACGAAATTTATTTAAGCAGCCGCCGAAGTCGGCAACCTTGGCGTAAAAAGGCGGACCAGCTGGTCGCCGCAGGCGGCTAGTTTTCAATAAATATCTGTTTGCTAACGTTCTTCACAAATTAAAACATTACCGAATTCAATGAACTGCATTACTCCTTGACGAATAAGAGACTCTGAGCCTTATCAGGTACCGATTTACAAAAAATAGGTGGATTGCACACAAAATGATCAAAGTAATCTTTTAATCGAAAAAGTTGATACACCAAAACGCAAACGTGTTAAATTATAAACAATATTAGCGTTTATTCTCAGAATAGCGAAACATCGTCATCACTGCCACTGGTGCAAGATTGATATGCTTTTTTCATATTCTACTCGTGGAAAACAATGTTATGTAGCAAAGTCAATCATTTTCTATGTTATAAAACATGCGTGTTTTGCAAAAACATTTTTGCATTAAAAATACTGTACAGAGCGTAAAATATTTAATTTAAAAAGTGAGACAGAGAGAGACAAAATAAATGAACTGTCGTCACTTAGCCGGAAGGAGAGTTTTTACCAACTTTGGTTCATTTCTTTGATATTGTGACCAAAGATGGTATTTCTTTCAACACGCCACATTAAGAAATCCTGGGCATCGGCCTGATGAATACAGTTTATTATTCTTTTAGAAATAATTGTGCTATAGTTGAAAATAATTCCGTCAATGACTAATTCATTGTTACATAATAAGGGGGGGAGGCATTCTTAAGTAAAAATATTATTACTATCTTCAAAATATAAATCATCAAGGTAGACCCTTGTTAATTCATCGCATGTCATTTTACCACAACCGTCAAACGATTTCGGTACTAATTCATGTTAGCTTATACTCAATGTATTCTAAATTTATCATGTTAAAATTTCGTCTTGCATTTCACATGTAATTAAAATTTTATTGTAATTTGTCAAGAAATTATTAAAACATCCATGTTGCATTTTTCTCGAGTAACTTGAGGTATGAAATGCATTAATTTCTATGAATTCATATTTTCCTTGCTACCTATATTATACTATATTTATTCTGAGACAGAAACAAGCGAAATGGTCAAACGCATCCATTAAATATATATATATATATATATATATATATATATATATATATATATATATATATATATATATATATATATATATATATATATATATATATATATATATATATATATATATATATATATATATATAAAGATAATAATAGAAGTAAATTAAAGCAACAGAATTTTGTCGAATGTGTTTACGGATGCTGTTTAAATTTTGGAATGGTCAAAAGACACTGTTAACCATGAATTTCTGCTATATTGCTTCCAAATAATTTTAGATCATGTTGAATCGATTCGCCAAGAAATGAATTGATTTTGCGATGAAATGAGTTGACGCACGAATCATCGAGCTCATGAATTGATGTTGTACCTGTTACTCGGGAATCAAAAAAAAATTCAATGTTTCAATGCTAATTTTCCTGTTGAAATCAAGTGAAACGTTTCAGGGAGCAATCAGGTGAGTTCGTCGGTAGAGTTAGATAATTGGCAGCGGCGATCAATCACGGGTAACATGGTGAATTTTTAAGTATACAAGACGTATCGATTGATGTACTAAAAAATAGCTTCGTATTTTTGTTCAATGCGCTTTTTATAGTGTAATACGATGATAACCATTGGAGTTATCGTAAACTGAAGGCTCATGTTAAAAGATAGCTAAAAAACTTTTCAAAATATTAAATACGAGACGTGGCATCTGTGAAACACAAAAGTAAGCAAAAAGTTCATAGTTTTCAACGTTTAATAGCCCCATCTGAATGATTTTGAACATTTCAATTTACAAAAAAAAGTGTCTTCAGCTTTGAAAGTTTTAGAAACTTCAAGTTTCTATAACATGGAGCAGATTCTTGTATTTTTTTCCTTCTCAAGGGCGATGGCTGGTTCTAAAACCATTGCTTCATTTTAATAAAAAATTATTGAAAAATGACATTTTTTTAAATTAATCTAAATTAGAAAAATTTAATAAATAATTAAATGCAACCTTTAGTAAATGTAAGCATGATTTAATTTGCTAAAGAATACCCTTTTTTTATTGGCTAAGATATAGTTATTCAAGTCAATTTTTTCATACCCAGTTACTCTCAGAGATTGTAATCTTGGACACGATGCACAAAATTTTGTTTCTCAATTGATACAAAAGGAAAGGGAGGGATCTGAATTTCAAGCATCGAAGTTCTGCCTTCATTTATCCCAACTGATCCCATGTAAAATTTAAGGCAAAAAATACAGCTCAGAGCTAAAAAGAAACAAAAAGTGAAATAATTGCTGGAGATCCTTCACACCTTTTACCAAGATTTAAATAAAAATTACTAAAGCCTCTCAGTTTTCAATTTCATTTTTTGTTATTATCCTACATTTTACTGTTATTTTTTAGATTTAGTGTATTATTTTAAAATATTTCAAAGCGGTTAGTTATTATGAGTTCAACATTAATCTAGTATTAGCCTACATTGCATACCTTTTTTTTTTCTTTTTTCACTTGAGTCCTCGTCACTGAATTTTTTACGGTGTCTTTACATGCATTGGTTAGGTTTGAATTGACGCAGCAAAAGCCACCAATGTTTTAAATGATGGTAATGAGTAACACATGTAGTTTTTTCCAGTCAGGAAAAAGTTACCTCAGAGTATCAAAGCATATGATATTACAAGCAACTTTCCAAATATGATACTCATATTGTACTATTTTGTCTTTTTTTTTAACTTTAAAATGAGAAAGTTCTTGTTTTTAACATTTTAAACATTAAATGAGACCTACTAATATTCAGTGCAGTACTTATTTTTTAAATATTAAGCTTATTTTTATTTTCAATGTTTTGTACAATTAATTAAGTGTATGAGGGGCAAATCGAATTAGTTCATTTCGTTAGCTTATTCGATCATTTATTGAATCATTAACGCATTCATTTATCAATTAATTCATTCACATTACTTCATTTAGTAATTCACTTAATTATTCATTTACAATGTTATTCACGCGTTTATTTTTTCTCACATACCAGTTAATTTATTTATTTATTGATTCGTTTTTGTTTCATTACCTATTTATTAATTCTTTTATTTACTCATTCATTTGATCAAAAATATTTTTACTAATCAAATAGAAAATAATTTATAAGAAAAATTCTTATTTTTCACTTTGCCCCAAGAAAAATAAGAGTGAAAAATGTGCACTTATTTTTAAAGGTACAAATTGACTGCCAAAAATAAAATACGTAAAACCTGTGAAGTTGACCACCCTTGTAAGTTGACCACCTGTCTAAGTCGACCGCTTTTTTCAGACACGGAATTAGCCCTTATCATATAAATCAACCTCTGTAAGCTGATCACCTGTTTAAGTTAACCACTAAAGTAGTGCACCGCAAGTGGTCAACTTACACAGGTTTCACTGTAATAATAATAATAATGTGCAATGCAAGTGTGATTTTTGAATATGTGTACCAATGCTTCTGTTCTTGGCTGACGCTTTGGCACACCATCTCGACTTCTGGAATTTTTACATAATAAATTTTGGCCCGGCCATAAGAAACTTGAATTTTTGCAGGAGAAATAAATTTCAATCCAAACAATGCTTAAAGGTAAAACCGAGAGAACAGTTCCATTAAAACTAACGAAAAAAGTTGATATTAAATCGAAAGAATGCGTATTTCAATTAAATTCATTTTTCGCGCTCCAGTTATTTCTTCATGTTAATAATATTGCGCAAACAATGAAAAAAATGAATTAAGTTTAAATAACTTAAAATGTTTATAACTATTTTTACTATATAATAGTAGATTTGAGATTCAGTTTGATGAGAATAATTTTGACTGGAATGTTTTTTAGGAGCTTAAAAATGATACCATTGTCGCGTGGAAAGAGCAATTTTTTCTCATTTTGTGGCGCAAAATTGGAACAAAAAATCAATTTTTTGAGGAAAAAACGCTTTGAGGTGAGCTCCCCCATGCTTCAAACTAATTTTATGCCAAATTTTGTTTTAAAAAAATCGAACATTCTTGGTCTTAAGCGCGTCACAGACAGACAACGGAAAACACTTAGTGCTTTATTGCCAGTAAAGATTGCAAGGATTCAAAATATTACGTAACATAAAGACATTAAAAATGTTTGAATTCTACAATTTTAACTGATTTTCTGAGATTTTGTTGCTAAAGTTGTAGTTATAACAACACAACAATTGTAGTTATAACAAAAGTATCTAATATTTAACTTCCGATTGGAATATGTTTAACTAACACATTAAGTTTCATCTGAAAAATCAACATTACTTTCATATTTTAAAGTAATATTTACTATTTCATAACTTCTCGAGCAATGAAAGAATAACATACTTATTTTAGCTATCAGAAGTACCGAATAAAACTTAAAAACGTCTAGACAGGCTCTCAGGCGGCGACTAGTGCTTTTTGTTATTTTTATACAGGAAATTGGTACTTACTTTTTAAAATAGAAACATCTTAACTTACTTTGAGTTCAATCAAGCAAGTTGGGCATTCCATATCATAGCTTTGTAAAAAATACAGAGAAAAGAAAAGAGAAAAGAAAAAAAGTTTTTTATTTATGAAAAATATTAATAGATAATAGTTATGAAAGAAAATATTACGTAAAACAGTGATAATTAATAATGTTCTTCTCTTGGACTGCATAGGTATGACAACCAGAGATATCGCTAGTATTTTTTATAAAGCGAGAAATTACCCCTTGATTTTTGTTTGCATGAGTGAAATTCACTCTGGGGAAGGCAAATATTTGAAAACAATGAAGGCCACACAATGCTGATCAAGTCCTTAATAAATAAATTGACATTACAAGGATGAAATGGAAGCTGGCAGAAAAAAATACAGATTGCACAATTTTCATTTTTAAGAATTACCAGTCCACTCAAAAAAATCGTCGTGACAGATGTGATCTGCTCATAAGCCGCAGATTGAGTATTGCCGAGGAAAAACATCAAAAGATTTATACACTTTTGAACGCTATATATATAATTTAACATTAAGTAGCACAGAGTGAATTAAACGAAAAGTACCTCAAATTATTTTAAAATGTAAATCAATCTTAAGTATAAACCGCGTAAGTTAAAACTTTTGCAAGAAAATAATAATGATAAGACACTCCTATTTTGAAAATGAAATTATTGCAACAAATGATAACTCATTTTCATTATTCCTTAATGTTTTGACTTTGTTTTTTTTACTGGATTTCCCAAAGGAAAATTAGCTAAAATTTCCAAAATTATTTGAAATAAATCAACAAACTATTAACTTCGAGCTCAAAACTTTAAACAATTGGAAAAAAAATAGTACAAGTAAAGTATCGAAGTGTTTTAAAATTAATTTATTAATAAAATAACTTGGCCCATTCGATTTAATAGTAAGCTGAAATCTGCAGTGTAGTAATAATGACGGGACATAAGTTGGAGACCTATAATGACAATAGCAAACGTGGTTTACGACTCGAGGTCTAATAATAAGGATTTTAACTTCATGTGATTCACTGTGTGTTATTAAGTATTAGTTGATAAAATGATAGTTAATATGACAATACCGTTAAATGTCATACTGACCTAATGTGGACAGGAGTTCAAAGAAATGCAGAGTTGTGAGCATAAGGAGTTTAAAATAATATTCATTACTGGGAAAAGTTAATACGTAAGTGAAAAATCAAAATAAATAACAAAATGTACTCATTTCCATGATTAGAACAAATCTCGTAGTCCTATAAAAATGATTTATTACAGTAAGAACATATCTGAATAAGGCAACCAAACGAATTGTAATAAATGATCATTCCGGTGAACCTTCAAAATAAAGCAGTAGTGGTCATGCTCCATTCCGTAGTCACGTGCAAGAAGACATTAAGCCTCTATAATTTACGCAACATTTTGTTACAGATCTTAAAATTTTACGTAAACAGGTGGAAGCATTTTTTAATCTTCGTATTTGATACAAATATACTCCTGACATAGTTATGTTTTTATTAAATATTTTTGTTACTTAAAATTTAATTTATTTACATGTGTCACGTGCGGGTCATCTACAGTCAACCATTTTTTGGATGAATTAGTCAATAGTTTTGCTCTTTCGTATAGTAATAGCGAAACGAATTGTAGGTTTTTAAAGCTAAGGTTCCAATGGAATGGAAACATATCTTAGTTGTTAAAAAATAATGATTTAAACCGTTGAAATAAAATATTTCGAAATAACCTCTGCAAATAGTAGGAGAACCACTCCTCTACGTTGGTGCAAGGGATAGTACTAGATGCCTTGGTAAGTTCTGCTATACAGCATTTTTTAGAAAAAAAAAATCAATGAACGCCTACCTAGGATCTGAACTTCAAATACATTTTTCTCGAAACTTAAAAAAGTCCACTTACGTCCCTTTGCTTCTCACTGCCACAATTATAATCTACCAAATGATAGTTTCTAATGATATAATGAATTTCTGAAAATGAAGGCGTTCCTTTATTCGTCAGACCACCCAAGGTGCCGAGTTATCCGTACTACGCTGGTCCCGACTGCCGTGTTGACGGGGACACTGCATTTCCAAAAATAATTGGGATTAATAAAACGACATCGCTCAAATTAATATAATCTAATTCAAATGAGATCAACTTAAAGATAAATTAGAAGCTAAAAATAACTCGGCATAAAAATAACAAATCCAGTGACAGACATATTCACGTTAGTCTCCCGATTTGTATCACCAAATACTCAAAATCATTGCGGAGTGAACCCTGGGGGGTTCGATTTCGATGAAAAAGGGAGTACGTGATGCGGCGAGAAAAGCAGGTTCGAGCCATGGCCAAAGATGTAATTGAAGCACGACTCACTGCGAGCTATCCCCAAGACGCATTATTTAATTTTACGCCACAATGACACTTACGTAGAACGCTCGGTCTTGTCTCTGGGGACTATATTACCAGTTAGCAAGACAGGGAACCTAAAGAAGAATATCAACACGCCTTCGTGTAGCCAATCACATGCCGCTGCCGAATTAAAGGATCTGTACATACATTTCTGGCATATTGTGTGGGACTTTTTAATTGGAGCAACAAAAAATGTTTTCTTTTTTTTGTAAAATTTTTTAATGAAGAATATTTTTCTAATTAAAAAAAATACTTTCTTTGACTACTTCTTTAAAAGAAATAAAAGCTTTTTCTTTAATTATTAAGTTAGTTGCGCTTTTATTTACGCGTGATGATCTTAATTAGAAAATTGACTCATTTGTCTCTGGGGGACAAATGCAAGAGACGGATGGCTTGGAAGTTGAAATTTCAATGGCATGAATATTTTATTAGATAAGAGTAATTAGTTTTTTGAAAGGATTATCGTTTACTTTTACGCAAGACAATCAATATTAAGAAATCCTGATTAAAACTATTCAGTTAGCGGATTCTGCACAATTTATCATGAGAGTTAACAGTTGACCCATTGTGATAAAGACAAATATATTAGCTAATTCAAAGCTAAATTACAAAACAACATCTCAATATACAGTTTAGGTCATTTTCCCCTTATTTTTGGTAAAAAAAGCTGTGATAAAGATTTTGGCTTTTTTTAACGCTTCGGAACAATAATTTCTTTTGTAAAAGTAACCCAACACTAAAGTTCAAATCTGTATTTTTAAAAAATTATTGGTTACTGACATAGTTAACCTTGAGTATCTCCACTACTCGGCTTGTATTTATTTGTTATATTTGTAGAGGTATAAGTACATAGAATTGATAATTAAGGCTAAATTAGAATATCGAATACATTGAAACATTTTTCTCTTCACTGTAAATTGTCTTCTAAAATTTACGTAACATACTGTTATGAGAAAAAAAGTCCGATTAAGATTTATTCAGATTAACAACTAATGTAGTTAATTTTTCAAAAAGATTAATTATTAAATCTTTCTAATCAACGAAGAGGTTTTGTTCTATGTATCATTTCGATACGTTCAAGCTTATGAAACTAACAATTCAACTTATAAAGCTTTTTTCTTTTCTTAGCTTTTAAGAGAAATTTGTTTAATGATAAAAATGATTTTTTTCCATTATCAGACGAATGTTTTTCTTCAATTCCATATGAGTTTCACAAAATTTTGAAAGCCCTTTTCTGGTTATTTCAATTGTTGAGATCGGTTTGAAGCAGGCGTAAATTATGATTAGAAAACAGAAAAAAAAATCTTTGAATTAGATGATTACAAAGTTGAAGTCACTAAATATGGTTCAGCAAATTTAACCATTTAACATATTTTTTTTCTTTTATTTTTTCCTTCTTTTTTCAGCTCTTAAAGAAAATAAGTTTCTCCAAGTTACATTTTTATTTATTTTTTCACATACGTCAAAAATATTTCTTTGTTTTATTTTATAAAAGTTTCGTATTTCGTAAAAAGAAAATTTTATTCTAGTCATTTTAAAAGCTAAATTAGAACTGCTTCTTAACTTTCAGCGTTACTCTACGGGCATCCGTTTGTTTACAAAGACAGCGAATAAGTGACGACCTTTTCTTAGTTCTTTCAAACAAACCAGAAGGTGTCTCGTTGGAGTTATCTTGCTTGAAGATATACAAAAAATATGACATGCATGATTTAGGATGAATTAAAATTTTAATGAAGGTATAATCCGTGTATGAAACACAACTGAAGTTGATGTTTTGAATATAACACGAATTATTCAAATAATCTTACAAATCATTGAAAATTCATACATTTATATGAACTAACTATGAAGACCAAAACTAATATTTTTGCTACAGAAACTGATTACTAAACTTTTCCATGCATTTTTTTTCTAAAAGCTCCAAATAGCTTAGTAGGTTTTGAATGTTGGTAAGGAGAAAACATTTTTAGACAAAATGAAACAAATAAAGTTACTTATAACATTAAAACTTCTTCACATGAAGTTCACCTGATTTATATTTTAGAAAGAAATGCTGTCAAATTATACAGTAGCTTATTCAGGTATGTAAAATTTTATACTTTCTACTTTATATATGTTATTCAATTACGTAATTGAATTTCGTAAAACCTTTCAAAACCTCTTAAATCTCCGAATAGTTACCGACGTATTTCTCAGTATTTTAACAATAAGTCTTCGATTTTTCAGTGCTTTAGTAACTAGGTGAAACTAAGAAAAGTGTTTTACAGAACCTAAGGTATGCTGTCAGTGTTTTAAAAACTACATTCATTCAATTTATAAACAAAAAAGTATAACAGTTCATAATTATAAGGAATATATTTTTGAAATTTAAAAAAATTCAAACATTTCTCATTCACTAAATCTTTAGTTAGATAAAATATACAATGACATATTTTTCTCAATATTTTCATAAAGTAGTACTTAAAAAAGTAGTTTAAAAAGCCCAAAATGATAAAAACTTTAACTTGCATCAAATATTTAAGCTTGTCCTCATCGTTTTTTTTTTCTTCAAATCATTGCTCTACTTAAAGTTAAAACCATTAAAAGTCAATTCGATAGTTATTTCATATAGTCGAGTAAATTTGAATTACGGGTTCAAAATGAATAAAAATGCAATGAGTTTGTTAAGAAAGTAGTCTTAACGAATCATGAAAAATTATTATAATTATAAGAAACGTGATCACAGGAAGATTCCAATAAGTTTTTAAAAAATATACTTATGAAAAAAAATACAGACGAGCATTCACATAAATGACAATAGAAATAATCATTATCACTTCTTGTGTCATCTTTGCAGCTGAACTCTAGTTTCTTGGAGAGCCTTTGCTTCCTTTCTTGTTGTGATGTCTCACTTATTTTTCATTTTATGTTTTTGACAGTTAAGTGTTATGAAACGCAGTGTTCCATAAAACCCAGTTGTCAGTCTTGTAGTAAACAACTGCCTAACTATTCGAAAAACGGATTGAAGAAAAAAAATGAGCACTGCTAGAATTCTATCACTGTTTTAATGTATTTAACGTACTGTGTCATTTAAGAATAAATAAATTCAAGTTATATAACGATTTATTTATAATGAAAGCATATCTTTTTTATAATACTGATATGAAAGATTTTCTGGTATTGTGGCACATCATTTTTATCAATGAATTTTGCACAGTATACAGGGTGTCCGAAAAGTTCTTGACACTTTTTAAAAATTCATAGAAAAGCAACAAATTGTCGTATGAATATGCGATTTGTGCCATAATAATTTAGATTCAGGGCTTTCTTTTTGTCATTATAAAAAAGCAAAAAAAGAAATTAAAAAAAAGGAAAAAGAGTAACTACAGGTAATCGCTGCGTCACAGCAAGAAAAACAAACGTATTTTGAGATGTTTAATCATTTTATTAAACCGGAAGCAGAGCCTCTTATTTTCAGAGTTCAATGCGTGTACCGTTTGTGGATATGGGATGAACTTGGGTACCGTTTATATGTATATAGATGGGGTTCGAACAACATATGGTGGACACGTTGAGCTCTAGTAATGGAAAATATTGCTTTATGTTTAATAAAATAATTAAACATGTCATATGATGTTTGTTTTTCTTACTGTGATGTTACATCAATTACTAATACAGTTGAACTCTTTTAATACGATCACGATTAATACGAAATCACGGCTAAAACGAACATTTTGTTCGTTACGTTTGGTTTGCTATTTAATTGCTTTAAAAATTTCACGTATAATACGTACATTAAATTGAAAGTCTCGGCTAAGATGAAAAAATTTGTGATCTCTTAATTTAAAATATTCGTGGTTGAATACCGTAATTTTCTTTTATAGAAATTATTCATCATTTCGTTAGGCAGTAGAAGTCCAATTATGTATAGAGAGACATATGGTAAGAATTTCGCATAGAAAATAAAGCCCACAAATTTTATTTACCTGTTCACATTTCGATTTACCCGAAGATAAAACTGTTCATCTTCCATTGTGGATTACAACCTGTTCCGCGATTGTCGATAAACATCTTTTGAAAACGTTTATTTATAAAAAATAGTGGATATTTTTCTGAATGAACTAACAGTTAGATTACAATATGTGTTAGTAGTAATATTTTTAAACATAGGTGTGCATTTCTTCGCTTTTTCTCAATATCATTCAGTAACTTGTTACGAATTTTAGATAATGCGAACAAATTTGAGGATTTTTGACAGTTCGTAATAACCGAGTTCAACTGTAATTACACTTTTTATTTTTTCTTTCACGGTGTCATAAAAAATTCTCGAACCTGTGAAGTATTATGGCGCAATCCACATATTCATACGACACTTTGTTGCTTTTGTATGAACTTTTAACATGTGTCAAGGGATTTTTGAACCACCCAGTACAGTTAGTTTCAAAAAACCAAGCCCAAATTGTGGCTTTGACTTTTAAGCTAATAAAAACTAGATGAGATAAACCAGAAGACCAGATTTTTAAAATCATGAATCCATAACTCTCATAAAATTCCAACACAAAAGTTATTTCACGGAAAATTTATTGAAGCGTACCGCTGAGTAAAAGGACAAAAGATTATCACTTGGATTTAGAAATAGTTTATGTTTTTTACCGTTAAACACATCTACGCGAAAGAGAAATTCGGTATTTTATATTTCATCTTTATCACAAAATACCTACTATTCCTGTATTTTGAAACAATGCAATATATGTAAAGTTTGGTTTAGAAAACATATATAAATATCAGAAAAAAATAATTAATTTAATAATTTATGAAAATTAATTTGTCATATCCTTTAACAGCATATTCTTTTGAAGATCTTAGTACACGTGTATATCCGAATTTTAAACAATAAAGAGAGAAAGGTTTCAATTACATTCTTAACTTTAAAACAAGTAATTTAAAATTTATAACGAGTATTTCCTAGCCTTAAACTTACCTTTTTTCAATTATTTATGGACATGATCTAAAAATCCTCTGTTTGTCATTTAAATTATCTCTATTTAATATGCATGGGGGAAAAAATATTTCTATGCATTTTCACGCCTGAATTCATCGGATAATTTTGTAAGCAGAATTTAATTTAATGAGACCTACGAATAATAATGAAATTTTTATACATTTACTTTGAATGCAATTGGAATTTTTATCGCCTGGATATGTCTTGTCATTATTTCATTTCGCAGCAGTAATGAAAGAAGATGATTTTAATTTCAAGCGTTTAGGGTTTTACTTACCTTGAAGAATTCCTAAATCACGCTTAGAATGTGAATGGGAATTTTTAAGGTTTGAATAAATATTTCAACCGTTTTTAAATTGTCTGTATTTCAGAAAATTAATCAAATACGGAATATTATGGATCTGTGAACCTCGCTTCTGTGAATACGTTGAAAATTATCATCTCACAGAACCGCAATATTTTGCTTTTCGTCTACACTTCAATAAGTTTTGACGGATGTGATTTTTCACTTCAATGAAGATTTGTTGCATCGTTTACGTACCTTGTTGCTGCATGGCTGAAAGTGAAAACGATTAGCAAGTTCAGTTATTTATTCCAGCGCTGCATTAGAGTTACTTCCTATTCCATAAAACCATCGTCAGATATGTATGATTAATCTATTTCGTAATTAATAATCATTAACACGGTATAAATAATTATTTCTTTAATCAAACGACTTTTTATTATTAACTTTTGACGAAGAAGTTATCTTTCCGCTAGAGGCGTATACAAAAAAATCAGCTAATGAATAGAATCAGGTGGTAAAGAGATTTGTGGGATAAAACTTAATTAACAATATAAAATAAAATTTTATTAAAACACCAAAATAACTTTTTAAATTTGAGTTCAGGTTTGATAGTACTAAACTATCAAAAACGAGCAATACATCTAAATTAATGTAACCAATTAAAAGTTTGAGCTGTAATATCCCTAGGTTTCATCAAGTCGGAAAATAAAGTGTCCAATTTAATCCATTTTTGTTTAATCCGGTGTGCCGGTATATCATACATAGCTGCTTGCGTGCAAACGTAAAACAACACTTAAAACAGAAACCCAGTGGCTCAGCGGTAGCTCTTAGCGCCTCCATGCAGCATATCCGGGTTCGATTCCTCGGTTGGGCGCGATTGATTCTTTCCTTTATCCCTTCGGTGGGTGGATAAAATGAACACCAAGCGTGCTTGGGAACTAAACCCGTTGGGTTCTGCTTTCGGTTAACCGCCTAATCGAAACATCTGCCTTGTACCCCAGAATCCTTGGTCTCGCAAACTGAGATGGGCCCAGTGGGCCTTGGCCCCCATGGGGCATTGCGCGATTGAGTATAGTTTTGTAGTTATGTCTCAAAGCAAAAGAAGAAGAAGAAAAGTAAAAAACTTTCTAGGCAATTTAATAACATGTATACACATCTTTTTTCAGACCTAAAACTCCCATGCAGTTTAAATGTCCTACACATGCAAAATTTTCTTCTAGGTGTCCTAATAATGCAATGTAGTTTTCCTTTCTTAAGTTGGTTGAAAAAACGGCGTGAGTTTCATTCGTATGAGTTAACAGATGTGTTAAAAAATTTTTATTTATTCGTTAAAAGTTGGTTTTAATTAAAAACTGTCAGTACTCATACCTAAATTTAAATGCATGCTCTTATTTCCTTCATCCCTTACTCCATTTTTTTAATGCTCGTAAGAAATGGGTTAGATTGTATCGCTACTAATCCTTTCACTACTGAAAATGCATTTCTTTTGCATATACTCAAATTAATGGATAAATTAAAAAAGCTCTTATCTATTTTTACTTGAAAATTTTAATTAAAGAATTTTTTTTCTCCTTTTTTTTCGAACTTTAAGCTGAAATTAAAAAAAAAGAAAATAATAATAATAATAAGCCCATGAAATTGTTTTAAATAACCATGAAATTGATTTTATTTGAAAGATAATGTTATGGCATTAATGCTTTAATATGATTTCGGACATGTGGCCATCACAGCTAGCAAGCCACCACAGCTAGCAAGCCACGCCATAAATATTTGACGAACGATTGATTTCATGAACTAGACCTGCTAAGGTTTTGTCTTGGAGAGATGACTCATGAACTGGATGCGGAAACGGTCCATTTCCTTTTGTGAAAGGAAGGATCTGCGAGAGCATACAAGCAGTAAAATTTTTAAAGCTCGTTCTCGCTGATTGCACCTACTACAAAATGAAGTGTTATGTTTCCACTTCCAGTTCATCCGCCGTTTTTTCGCGCCACAACTATAACTACGAACCTCGTTCATGCGATTTGTCGCATATCTACGCCAATAAACTACTGGAAATAATTGATTATTTGAAAGTCAGCATTTGACGTGCAATCGCTATCATACCGCTAGATTTACTGCGAAGAGGTGAACCTTCAGATTACACCATGGCAGCCACGGTGACAGCATGCCCGAAACCGTATTTAATGACTAATGCCATAAAATTATCTGTCAAATAAAACCAATTTCATAGTCATTCAAGACTGTTTTGCATAAACTTAAATTTCTGGGAATCAAAATAATAACAAAAAAAAAAAAAGCAGTATATCATTTTTAACTCTATTGTTTATTTTTACTGATCGTTACAAACTGATTCGATTGCATTTGCTTTTACTCAGGTACGAATACTTGCTACAAGAGAGCTGATAATGCAATATTTTGACGCATATATAAATTAATTAATGCATGTAAATGCTACTCCATTATAAGCTATCAGAGCTCCCTAGATAAATTTTCTCACTTTATTCTCATCGATTCATGCTTCCAATTTCTAATTTTCAACGATTTTTATAAACAGTTTGGTACTATTTTACACAATATGATGCGTATTTTACAAGCATGAGCAACTCAATATAAGTTTAAGTATTCCATCTCACTTCCTTAATGCATTTTTTATTAAAAGGTTTCAATTATCTTATTTCATTTGGAGGAAACAATTATATTCTTCATCTGATTTGTTTATTTCCCATTCTGTTTAAAGTTTAGGCAATTTAATGTATTTATTAATCAAATAACTTATCATTGACATTTGTAAAATGAAATGTTTTGATCCACTTTAGGTTTAAAAAAAACATTTACACAGCCATGCATAGAAATTAATTAAGGGACTAAAGTTAATAGTTCTGGAAATATTTACATTTCTTTTTTTTAATGAGACTGTAATTTTCGTCAAGCATTTTATGAGTACTTTAATTTTATTACATTACACAGAGTAGATTAATTTCCAGTACTTAAGGTCTGATTATGTTTCAAGTTCGACTAGATATTGATCAAATTGTTAAATGACTGCCTGTGCTAGAAGCAATTCACTTGATTGGTTTAGCTATGTTTTATTTGAACTTATTTTTATAAAAATGGCTTTTGTTGACATTATAATAGTCAGTTATATTGTGTTATAATTATGTGTCCTATTTATATAAATAAGAGAACCTTTTTATTCATTAAGAAAAATTCGTTACAACTTGCCACACATGCAATTTTGTGTGTATTAAATTACTGAGCCACCAAAAGGGAAATATTTGATTTGTGCATTATTGAAGTACGGATCAAATATCTTCCATTGAAAGCTACTTATAGATAATGATGCATTTAAAATATTATCTAAGATTATCTAAATTAGTTATGATAGGCGTTTTGTTTCCGAGAGAATTTGAAATTAATTGTCTCGTCTCAAACTTTGAATTAGTGATTATTATAATGACTAAAAAGTGAATTTCATTTAAAACAAATTTTACTCATTCAGAACTCCTCAACATTCAAATATAAAGAAACAACAAACAACAAACTGATATAGGAAAAATTAATATTTGATTATTAAGTAATAACATACATTAATTTTCACTAGTTTAATACAAAACAAAAAAAAAATGATTATAGGGGAACAATTCCCTCATTCATCGAAAACATCGCTAAAAACACAGAACATCTTTTTTATTTAGCCAATTATATCTATATTTTTTCGCGAATGAGTTTGACCAGAACAAATGAGGGTTATCAGGAATAGCCCAAGGCAACTTGAGGGAGTCCCATTTTATTTCGATCACGAGACGTTAGGGATTTTCGTCACTATGTTCCCTGGAGCACTCCGCATAAATGACTATCAAGGAAGATGTGAGAAAACGCCTGTGCATGAAAAACCACATGGATCATGAAAAGTAAGAGTGATACCGTATCAATGTTATGTTGTTTTGATTGCTTGTGTACTATTTAATGATTTGATACAAGTGTTTAGTACGCAAATAGTAGGATAGCTCTGTAGTGGGCAGATAAAGGGCAGTAACTGCAAATTGTTTGCAAATTTGACATCTATTGTACGTTAGTTTCATTGTACAATCTTGCTTATTTGGTCTCCACTGAAAAGTAAGTACAAAAAAAGCGTCAAATTCAAGATTTCCCTAGTCTTAATATTTAATCAAAAACGCATTTTTTCATCTCGAAAACTCATTTTTGCAGGTACTGTCGTTTACCTACCCTCGACAGGGCAGCTGTTTTCAAAATGAGTCAATTTAAAAATAATGCTAACATCTGTTATGAATAACCTGAATCTTCTCAGATCATTTCTTTTCTTAAAATAGTTAAATAGTTTTTAGTGATAATATGCTTCATAGTTTAAGTATTCTTCCATGAACTTGAAACTGCAAAATTTTATTACACTTATCGATGTAATAATAACAGAAATAAATACTTGTATTGCGCAAAAATTAAATACACAATGTATAATACTGCCGTGGGCAGGTAGATGGCAGTAACTGCAAATCCCCCCCCCCCCTTTTTTTTTGTCATTTTTTAGTTATAACTTTATTGTGCAAGTTTGCTTATCTGGTTTCCGTTGAAGAAATAGCAAGAAAAAAAAGTCTAATTCCAACATTTCCCTATTGTTAGTATGAAATCCAATACTCATTTCGTCAAATATCTCTAAACTCATTTCTGTAAAATAAAATAGCGGAATAAATATCAAATGTGAAAAATACCATGCAATGTTCTATACGCAAACAAGCTCAGATCTCAGTACACAAGAAAGTTGGATAAGCAAGGCTTGAAAAATAAGTTATTGATTATGTAAGTAGATGTTTGTTCAAAACTTACCGAGCCTAATACCAAATTTAGCAAAATCTGTATTTGCCATCGGCTATGACTAAGTTTAAAAATCCTTTCAAATACTCATTTAACAGATTTCGGACGGACGCATGCAGACATAAATACATACATACATATATAGACATACATACATACATACATAGCATACTTAAAACTTTAGAATGTTATGTAATAAAATTAAATCCCAATAACTACACTATATAACCAAAAGTATTGGGAAACTTTCAAAAATTCACATTTAAAAAGATTTCTCGAGAACTAAAAGACCAATTGCTTTCTAACTTTTGTCGCACAAAAGGTATGTTTTAGCTGTCATTTTCCATTAAAAGTTACATCACCCATGCATTTAGGGCACCAGCAACAAATTAAGGAAAACAAAATCGTTTTTGATCCTCATTCATCGTAAACAGCTGAGAATAAGCTGTAAATTTCAGAAATTAGTTACTTTACTATGTACAATTTCTTTAAGTACTTTGGAAAAAATATCACTGATATTCATGAAGATATAAGCATTTCTCTCAGAACTAGGAATTTTATTTGAAGGTTTTTGACCCATAACACACAAAGTTTTCCATCAAAGCTTACCAAACTTTCAGAAAACTTGACAGCACACAAGAGAAAATATTAAAATTAGAAAGTAAAATATTGAAAATTTGATAACATATAAACATTTAAAGCAAATAATTTTTCTCTGCACATGCGCGAAAGATAGCAATTTATAACTTTCCTAATCCGAACCCCAACTAGATTCTCCAACTCATAATAAAATTCTAGCTCAATATCTTAAAAATTCAGAACGTTTTTTGCGATATAATGAGCCGAATTTGAATAGTTCTTGGATAGGTGATGTCTCGTTAGGGGTCGTTCCCAAGTTTGCAACATTTGCTTGCAATCGTTCAGTGTGATTCATGATAAAAAACAGTATTTGCAAACGATCCCTCACGAATCGTAGTCTGCCCAAGAGCTATCCAAATTCAGCTTATTAGAACGCTGATAACTTTTTGAATTTTTAAGATATTGAACTGAAATGTTATTATGAGTTGGAAAATCTGGTCGGGGTTTAGATTATGAAAGTTATAAATTGCTATCTTTCGCGCATGCACAGGGAAAAATTAATTGCCTATTACGTTCATATTTCATCAAATTTTCAATATTTTAATTTCAAATTTTAATATTATACTTCTCTTGTGTACTGTCAAGTTTTCTGAAAGATTGATAAGCTTTGATGGAAAAAATATGTGTTATGAGCCAAAAACCTTCACATAAAATTCGTAGTTCTGAAAGAAATACTTATATCTTCATGAATATCAGTGATATTTTCTCCAAAGTACGTAAAATTATTATACATAGTAAGATTCCTAATTTCTGAAATTTACAGCTTATTCTCAGCAATTTACGATGATTAAAAAAACATTTTTGTTTTCTTCAATTTGTTACTGGTCCCCTAAATGCATGGGTGATTTAACTTTCAATGGAAAATTACAGCTAAAACACACCTTTTATGTGACAAAAGTTATTGAGTGTGACAATTGGTCTTTTATTTCTCGAGAAATCCTGTGAAATGTGAATTTTTGAAAGTGTCCCTATACTTTTGGTCATATAGTGTATGTTTTCCAAGAAAGAAATATTTTGTAAGTAAGAAATAGGTTTACGTTCACTGAACAATATCGCTTAATCAATCAATGTTCAAAACTGAGTGAAAATTTGTTCAAACCGAAAAAGATGACATGGGGTTTAGATGTGCAGGCCGGAATTTTTCTAACAAATAATATTTTCTATTCGGAATATTCTCTGAAAAGCTAATGGGGTTGACATAAAGACGAACAGATAGATCGACAAACACATATTTTCCCCATTGTATAACACCTTTTTAAAAAATTTTTAAAAATTAATACTTTTTTTTAATTTATCATTATTATTAGCATTATACATCCCCTACAGTTTTTCCGACGAATTTGTCTTAGGTTTCACCGCTTTTTCCAACTTTTAAATTATGAACTAACATGAAACAGCTTCAATTCCTATACAAAAACCCAAAAGTTTAAAGAAATATAACAAAAAGTAAAATTAAAGAATTATGCTCTCTAACTCTATCTTCCACGTTTCATTATTAAACGCAATACCAATGAGCAGATTTTCAGCAATAGTAGATCTACATATAAACAATGTGATATGGTTTATAATCTGATTGGCATTTAAACTAAGTGCCCATTTTGGGGCTCTAATGTCCGAGCCTTTATGAATCTGCCATATCGTGATAATTAGGAGCTCTTAGCGCATGATGTCGATTTCGTGTACTTGAAGTTGCGTAGTTCAGGGTCAGGGAGTTTAGTGAGATTTTGATGACAGGGATCTGAAGATGGATAGATAACAAAGCAGAATGTACGAGAATTACTCATCCTGCCTGATGTAATATTTGGCGATAAATCGTACTGTTGGAGAGTTTTTAACTTGTATATTTGCAAAGTATTGTCATTATAATTTATTTAATATATTAATTTATTTAACACATTTTGTTCGCCTACTTTTATTACATTTGTTCCTTTATTTATGCATTGTATTATAATGTCTTTTTATCTGATTGCCAACATTCATCAACGAATATCGACATTTACTAGGTATCGGTCTTAAGTAACACATATGTAATGAAAATAAATAAATGATAAATACCTACAACTAATTACCGCAACTTTTGGTATAAACTATTTATTTCACTTTGATGTAAAATTAAAAGAAGTAGATGAAAATAGACTTCTTGTTATTGGTGTGTGAAAATTTTACAATTAAACTTGTTAGTATTTGAGAAACATGGTGAATTGCTTAAAAACATGAACATTTGCAAGTAAAACTGGTGCAAGAAAAATCAATGTTTCATGATGCATTAATTTCTAAAGCGTTTTTTAGACGTAAAAGCAGATAAATCACTTTACAATTATTTTAATATAAGATTTTATTTCCTATAGTTATGTTTCAGAAAAAAATGGGATATCACGATAGTCTTCGTTCGCGATATTAAAAAAAAAAAAAAAAAGATTTTTCTTTTTAGTTTGTAGAATACTTTTAAAAAGCCAAACGTTATAACGCCACTGATTATTTTTTTCTTGAGAAAATGTTTTGTATTTTGCAGAGTTTTTTTCACACACATATTATTTTACACATTTTCTTTTCTGCAAAAGTATTCCAGAAGAAGAAAAAATCTGATACATGACCATATCTCATTTTTCTGGAAAATAGTTTATATTTTTTAGTACAGTTTAAGCAGATAGAAACGCGTACACCACCATATTTTCTCACGAAAAAAAAGCATTTTTAATTGGCATAGTACCGTTTGCGAATAATTGGTAAATCACATTGCGTTCTTTTATTCTCACAAAATTACTTTTATCTAGTGAAGTTCCGTTTAAGAAGACAAAAAGCTCTCACTTACTTTTTAGAGGAAATTTATTTCTATTTATATGGTACATTTCTGAAACACGAAACCCAATACAAAAGGCATTGGCAAGCATTGGTAAAGCAGTATCTTCATTAAAACGCCCAAAAATAAAGTTTGTGGAAAAAAAAGAATCAACAATAAGATGCAAGAATTAATCAACAGGATGTGAAAATATTTATCGTCCGCAAAAAATAAATAAATGATTAAATTAAAAAAAAAATTAATAATATAAAATAAAAATTTACTAAAGAGAAAGAAGCAGAAAGATGAGAAAAATAAATAAAAATGGAATGAAATAAATAAATAAATACATAAAACAATGTATCACTATCTGCCTTACAAAAAATAACGAAAATGGAAACATCTCGAAGAAACTTAAAAGTTATTTTTAAATCAATATTTATTGTGTTCACTCACTAACAAAATTTGTGTTCATTTATTGGTCAGTTGTATTCATTCACTTTTCCCGAGGGACTCCCGTATGGCAAGTCACAAAGTGATAGAAACAAGGGGCCCTCGGGGGTGATGTATTCATTCACTGAGTTGTTGTGCCATTTTTCCTGTTAATACCCTAAAAAGCAGGAAACGGCACCATTTAAGTCTCATGTTTTTTACATATTTACATTGATCTTGAATTGTTATAACTTTCACGAACTGAATATTACAGTATTATAAAATACTAAGATTTTTTTTAAAGGTTGTGCTTAATGTTCAATCATAGGTCGGCCTACTCCAATTCCTATCAAAAAATGAATCAATTCTTTATTGCATGTTGATTTTTTAACACAACAACAATATTTTTCATAGTAATAAGATTTCTTAGTATAAGAGGGTCATTTTCATTAAGTTAATAGAATCAGGAAAAATAATTCATTTTCTTTTAAATTGTACATTAAAATTAAAATTGTTGTAATGTATATGTTAGATGTATCTGAAAATTTAATTCATTGAGTATTTTTACTTTGCTGTATTTTTTTATAAACTGTTTTCCTCAATATTGCGGGACACTTTCTCAAGTCCGTTAACAGACACGTTCAATATTCAATTAAGGCCGTGAGAAGAAAAGGGATGTAAGTGGCAAAATTAAAAATTTGGAGATAACCAGTACAAATGGTAGGTGAACCTCTCCTTTGTCTTGGGGCAAGAGATAGTACTAGTAGCCCTGGTAATTGCTACTGTGGAGCATGATTTAGAAAAAAGAAATCAATGGAAGCCTGCCTAGGAAGTTATCTTTATACGCGTTTTACTCAAAATTTGAAAATGTTCACTTACATCCCTTTGCTTCTCACTGTCTCAATTGAGCTTACACGAACTTCTGTAACTTAGTTGCATTGCTTTGTTTTTGTGTCCCTTTAACTAGGATCATCGTTTTTTAATAGTTAGTGATTGTTTGAATTCTAATAAAAACAAGTTACCTTTAGAAATTTGAAAAGTTTCAAAGCCGTTACCAGTAATATAGCAACGAATTGACTAGAAAAGGATTTGACAGCAGTATAAAAATATAGTCCAAAGCCTACATGTCAACTAATATAACTCTTAGAAATAAAGGAAAATCCTTAAAAGTATGTAGAAAAAAATAGAGGAAAATTAGATAAAATAGAGAATGGAAAATACACCAATATAATGAACATTTCCATGAAAGTTTAACTAGAATTAATTTTATTTGAATCTGCCGCCATTTTATGGATTACTGGAGATAATCTCTTACGCTACTGTCCTATTGTGGCATGAATCATTTGAATAGGTGATTTGCCCCTTTCACTCAGTATGGAAGCTTGAGAAAGTCCAAACTTCTATGCTACTTAGCAATTACTTTAGACTCTAAATTGCTACAAATGCAATAGTCAAAAGGATTTAAATCTGGAGAAGAAGGTGGTCGATCTACTTGCTTGATAAACGTCGAAAAATTGGCATCATGGAGCCCTTCTAGCTTTGGATCGTTGGACGGGGCCGAATCATGCTGAAGTATCCCATTCTTTTTGGGATATAATCTGTCAGTATGTGGTAATATGTAGCCAATACTTAATTTTTCTAATATTTACCATTGATTTTTATCTCCAGTAAAATTTTCCATTGTGTGACACTGCAGCCTAAACCATAACCAGAATTCTTGCTCCTGAAAGCGCTTAACGGTTCGAAGATTTTCAGGTATATCATCGAAGGTTGCTGAATATACAACATCATTTTAGCATTCTAACTTTGCTCTGCACAAAACAGCTTCTCATCAGAGAAAATTATTTTATCTACACATTGACTACCATGCGGTTCAGTAAATCCTTACAGCTTTGTAACCGTTTTACTATTTCTGCAATATTCAAATCTTGAACTTTTCTTTTCCGATAAGCACCCAGGTCTTCTGTTATGATAAGTTGCATAGCTCTACGGCTCACGTTCTCTTCTGCAGCGACTTTATATGCAGAACGTTGTAGATTTCTTCTTATCTTTTCACGAACTCTTCTGATACGTTCTTTTGTACGAACAGTACGTGGGCGACCAGACCTTGGTCGATCTTTACAGCTATTAGTCTCCAATAATATATTTATAGTCCTTTATATAAAGGCCCTGCTAAAACAAGGCATTTTAATTGCTTAAAATTTTTACTTATCCAAAATCCGCGATCAAAAAGCTGTTTAAACACTAACCTTTTAACTTCCATCTTCAAAAATATTCGAAATCATTTGCTTAAGCAAAAATTGTCTGCTTTTTCAAAAAGCTGCCAATCACATAAAGACAGAACAATTGTTTTTCCAAATGATTAAAATGAAATCTTATTTTTTGGAGTGTTACAGTATTTATTAGCCACAATTTCCTTTTCAAGTGCAAAAGTAAAGAGCTACATACAAATATTTAACTTATATAAGTGCTTTTATTGAAATTGTATTGCCCTCTCTTGATAAAATAATCTTACTTTTCCCCCATGAAATTATAATTATATTAATTGTTAACAGACTTGACAAAACAGGAGAGAGAAACTGTTTTGTAAGAAGTTTTTTTTTTTTTTTTTTCATTTTTAGGAATACTCTCAGAAATTTAAAAATGATGGTGATTTACTTTTTGAACTGTACCATTTATTTTCCTTTTATAGTATAAAAAATTAAGTAAAAAATATTACTGAATTCTAAAATACAGGTGAGGGACAGCTATTTCTTTCATCTGTTAGACAAAAAATTCAATCGCTTTAAGGTAAAAATGTACAAGAGGTATATATATACATTTAATTTGTATTAGATACATCTTGCACAGTGTACCATAAATACATTTATTATTTAGTCAGTTCTAAATAGCATATTATGATTTCGACTATTTTTTTCACTGTGAGACAGTATATGCATGAAAATTTTAAAAATGACTCGGAAACTCACTTTTATTTTCATATGTCATTGCACATTAGGGGAGGGCACATTAAGGGTATAGTTGTTGATACACATTTTACGTTTTAATTTTTATCACTTTTGTTGCTAATATCACGTACCAAAATAAAATGTCGACTTCATATTTTCTTACCGAACAATAATTTCAAAACTTATGTTGACACAATTTTTTCATGTAAAAAAGTCTTAAATTTTTTTTTGAAAAATGTATCAACTTGACCCAACGTGGATCCCTTCTCATGAATATCTTAATTTTTCATCTTTGCAAAACAGCTAAATGTTTGAGACAATAAAATATATCAAAATAAAAATAAGTTTTTTACGGGGGAGGGGGGTAGCATTCCTTTGTTGTCAGTTGCAAAAATTAATGTATTGAAACTTTCTTATTAAATTAAAAAACTGTTTCAACAAAAAATGCACATTTTTTCAATGTGCTGTCAGTTGCAAAAATTAATGTATTGAAACTTTCTTATTAAATTAAAAAACTGTTTCAACAAAAAATGCACATTTTTTCAATTCTCGTAACACGTCCTGTGAAGCAAATATGGATGTGGAAAGTATTACTGGTTTAATTATAACGATATAGAGTGAAACCCCGATCTTACACATAATCCGAATCTGTTTTTCCCGCATTTAACCTCTTTCATCGAGTCCCTAATCAGTTTTTCTGCTTTGTATTATCCGTCTTTTACATTATTCCCGTATTTTAAGTTTTATTTAACTTACAAATGATGTCTGTAGCGTGGAAATGTCATAAATAGTTTGAGTTTTTACTTACTCAAGGATTTCTTTTTGTTGACTTTTTCTTTCATTAATTTAATTTTTTTTCTTTTCATTATATTTTTTTTTTCAATGATAATAGATTTTTGATACACGAAGAAAGTTTCCTGATAAAGTTCATGCTTCTGATGTAACATTCTTAATGTGGAAAGTTGTTCGTAACAGCAGCAAAATCCGTAAAAGAAATAATATTTAATGAATAAAATAGGGATAAGAGTTTCTTGCAAGAAAAAAATAAAAAGTTTCAAATTTCTAACTGGAAAAATTGTTGCTTAAAATATATTTTATAATCACTATTAGAAATAATTTCCTAATAAAAATACAGTTTGTAGTACAAAAAGCTTGGCAGCAAAAGAAATTAACAAATGCGAAGAAAATACGTTAGATTAAAATATATTGTTTTATCGTAAAATCAATATTTAATTTCATGGATAATTAGTAGTAAAAAACAATCTATACTGATTTCTCTCGGTAAAACGAGCGCAGTATTACTCTCAAAAGAAAAAAAACAATTCTTATTGAAAAGAGTTTCCTAAAATTAAAATGATGTGTTTAAAATAGATTGCGTAACAAAAAGGTTACTATATTAGATGTAAAATTGATAGTAGGAAGAGGTTTTTTCTGAATTGAACTTTAAAAGAAAAAAGAGAGTTTTCTGATGGAAACATGTTTCCTAGGACAAAAATATTGTATTTGAAATGCATTGCATAACAGAAAGTTTCTCAGTAGAAACTTAGTTGGTAGTAGGAAGAATTTTTAAATTGAAATAATATTTTCATGAAGAGAATGAGTTTCCTCTTAGGTAACATTCTTCTTATGAGAAATGGTGTAGAAATAAAATGCCGAACGGAACGTTTCCTGGTGTAAATGTTCTTGATAACGGCAGGGTTTTTTTTAAATTAAAGATAAATATTCCGTCAAAACAAGAGGGTTTTTTTTAGGTAAAAAACAGCTTTCTAACGGAAAATATTGTATTTGGAACAAATTGCATGACAGAAAGCAGTTAGTAAAGAGCAGTTAGTAGCTATTAAAAATTTATTAGTACTTCTATTAAATTTTTAATAGAAATACACTTTCAAAAAACAGTTATCTAATAGAAAAATGCTGTATTTCAAACACATTACCTAATAGAGTTTCCTAACAAAAATATAGATGGTGGTTAAAACATTTTTTTTCTCTCTCTACTCTTCAAAACAGAATCCAATTTAAAAAAAAAAAAGAGTTTTCTGATAGGAAACATTCTGCATTTGAAATAGACTTCACAACGAAAATTTCCACAGTAGAAACGTATTTGAGAGTAAGGAGATATTTTTCTATTGGAAAAAAATTAATACAAAAAGAGGATTTTTAATGAATCAATAATCATCAAGCAAAATTCCCCCCCCCCCCCAAAAAAAAAGAAAAAGAAAAAAGTTTAGTATCAGGCATAAAATTTGAAAGAGAAAGTTAAATCATAGGTAGAGAGGACAGGGGAGATTTGCGAGTTTTTTAATTTTTATTATTTGGATTAGCTGTTTGGTGTAAGCAAAATGTTTCCTTGTTGCACAGGAGAAAACAGAAAGGTTTGACGAAACCCAATACTAGAAACAATAATACAGAAAAATTTTCAATAAAACATCCACAAATGGTAAATGTTTACCTTTGGGCCAACATTATTTTTATTCGTTTTAACGTAAAAGAGGAATTTTGGAGTTGCGAGGACACTCGACCTCATGGCGAGAAACTTAAGTTATGCAAAACAAATAGCTGTTTTTTATAAGTATTATTGTCTATTTTCTCGTTGATATTTGATTTCTTGCATTAAATAAGAGGCTTCTCATAACTCCAAAACGCATGTATAAAACATTTTTCGGAAGCGTTAGCCTTATTTTCACTGGAACTAATAAATTGGAATCAATAAGGAATAATATATTAATAACATTTTAACTTGCCTTTATATACTCTATATCAGTTATCAGAGAAACTCTAGAGGTAGTTTGATATCAATAATGATGATAGTAAGTTCCAACAAGAATTCTTTCTCTCTTCAAATTAATTTTAATTTTAACTCAGCAGTTTTAATTTTAAATTGAAATGCTCTCTATCAGTAACCAGAAAAACTCTACAAAAAATTTCACCCTGATAACAATAGTAATTAATTGCACAAATAATCGCTTCCCTTAACACTTCAGATTTAATTTAATCTTAACAGCTTCGATATTGCCTTAAAAAGCTCTCCATTAGTAAACAAAAACTCAAGAGTAAAATTTTTCTCGACAACACTAATAATAAGTATCAATAAAAATTTGTTTCTCTCGGCAATTCAGAATTTTTGACAGGTGAAGCTTAATACAATCGAAAATTTTTTTAAAGAAAATCATCCAAAAAAAAAAAGAGAACTTTTAAACTCATTTTTTTGTTCGATGTTTATTGTATATGTAGGATGTTGTCTCTAATTAGTAAACAAAAACTCAAGAGTAAAATTTTTCTCGACAACACTAATAATAAGTAACAATAAAAATTGTTTCTCCCGACAACTCAGAATTTTTGACAGGTGGAGCTTAATACAATCGAGAATTTTTTTAAAGAAAATCATCCTCCCCCCCCCCCCAAAAAAAAAAAAAACTTTTAAACTCATTTTTTGTAGGATAAAAAGTAGAAGAGACAAAAAAAATGAACAGAATAGCTCGGCATGAATGAAAGAGAAGGCGAAATAAAAAAAAAAGATGCCTGCTAAGGTTTAGTGTAACCTTAACAGCTTCGATTTTGCCTTAATATGCTCTCTATTAGTAAACAAAAACTCAAGAGCAAAAATTTTCTCTGCAACACTAATACAATAAGTAACAATAAAAATTGTTTCTTTCGACAACTCAGAATTTTTGACAGAAGAAGCTTAATACAATCGAAAAAATATCATCAAAAAAAAAAAAAAAAAACTTTTAAACTCATTTTTTGTAGAATGAAAAGTAAAAGAAAAAAAAATGAACAGAATAGCTCGGCGTGAATGAAGGAGAAGGCCAAATAATAAAAAAAAAGGATGCACAAAAACAGAAGTTACTAGAAGATAGGGAGTGATGGGGGAGTAGGTGGAACAAGTAAAAATAAAAGCAAATCTTCGAACAAGCTGTTGATTTGGAGTGGAAAACTATGTTGCGGTAACGATTTGGCTATGTGTCTGGCGCAGAAAAGCCAGGAACAAGCGGTAAACCTAAACCGAGGGGAAAGCGAAATACAAATGAAGATTGGCAGTGGAAAATCGCTTAGCCGCCTAGACAAAGTGGATCATTGCAAAGTCTGCTCTTTTCTTCCAACCCCCCCCCCTCCCCCCGAAGCGCATCCCCTTTACTTGTCTTTCCCGCCGATTGTAGTGGTTGTGAGGGAAAAGTCCCACTTTCCGAATGCAGTGCGAAGAGACGGAGAATAGGTGCTAATATGACACGTATGGAGTTTTCGTGTTTGTGTCTGAATCCGGTATATAGACTTGTCACTTGTTGCAATAGTTTGGGGTGTTATAGTGACAGGACAGTTTTGAAGGGGGTTACCACTCATCAGAAATGGAGTTACTATTCAAAACTCTACAGTTATTTTCAAAAGTGTTTCGTATATTTTTTTGAATTCGCGTATTGCAAAAAATACGTAATTCTAATTTTCTATTGAATATTTCCAGGAATGCGTATGCCAATTAAGTTAAAGCCAAGATAATCTCTATGAAAGCATTTTCATTCAAAATTAAGGGAGCTTTATCAGTTAAAAAGGGTGAATTTGCTACATGGTTTCGTCACATATTGCAATTCTTTGTGGTATTGTAGTGACAGGACAATTTCAAAGAGGGTTACCACTCAACGAAAATGGGATTGCTACTCAATTCTCTATTGAATATTTCCAGGAATGCAAAAGCCAATTAAATTAAAGCCTAGAAAATCTCTATAAAAACAATTGCATTCAAAATTAAGGCAGCATTATCAGTTAAAAAGTGAATTCGATATATGGTTTCGTCACATATTGCAATAGTTTGTTATATTATAGAGGCAGAATAATTTTAAAAGGGGTTGCCACTCAACGAAAATGGGGTTGCTACTCAATTCTCTATTTAATATTTCTAGGAAGGCATAAGAACAATAAGTTAAGACTCGAACAATTTCTATCAATATACAGGTTGAGTCGAAATGATTATAGCGATTACAAACGGATACAACTATTTAATGAGAAGAAATTGATCGGTAAGATTTTCACAGAATGTAGACGGAACTTCAAAATTTATTTACGACAAGGTGCTTATGCTTCCTTTGCTCAGTACAATTGAAGAACTGAAAGTACGCATTTTTAATGCGCTTGCATCGATTACTTAACGAATGCTTCAGAATGTATGGCGTGAAACGGACTACCCCTTAGATGTTGTTCGTGTAACCAAAGGAATGTACATAAAAAATCTCTGACGTATGTATACAAAATTATGAAGTTCCGTCTACATTTTGTAAAAATCTTACCGATCAATTTTTTTCATTTAAAAGTTATAGCCTTTTGTAATAGTTATATTCATTTTGACTATAAATGTATTTGCATTTAAAATGAAGGCAGCATTTTCAGTTGAAATTGTTCGAATTCGGACTTGTCACTTGTTACAAGGCGTTGAGTATATGGTGACAACAGAACAATTTTGAAGAGGGTTACCACTTAACGGAAATGGAGGGAAAACCCAAAACACGATAAAATCTTGTAAGTGGGCTGGAACTTTTTTCATTTTTAATTTTGTCTTATTACGAGGACATGATCCCAAAATCACAATATGAAGTTGCACGTACCATGAAGCAAAAGTAAATAAAATATGCAAAAGAATTTCAAATTATAAAATGTTTATTCGACTTCAAAAAGGAGACGGTTATCAATTCATATTGTATGTATGTTTTTTTTCTTTTCACATTCTTCATTTCACACATGATGAAACAATTTTCTTGATTATTTAAAAATTGGTAGCGATCTCTTGTTCCTGAGGCTTTGTGATTTGCTCACAAGCAATTTAATCAGGTAAGAAATATTTACAGAGAGTTAATTAGCTAATAGAAAACTAAAACAGTAATGGAGTGTTTTCTTCAGCAACGCCATCTGACATCTGCTCAGTATGTTGGGTGGAACTCATTCGGAGTTGAGGGGTAAAAAGCATAGTATAGAAATTTCAAAATATCAATTGGCAGCATAATGTATAAATATTTCGAGTTCTACGATTATGAAAGGTAAAATAATCTATAACTGACTTCATTTTTTTAACGAGGTAAACTAATTTTTAGAAAAATTCAAAAACTTTGCTGTATCTCTGTAGAAAATAGATGCTTCGCACTAAATCAAATATTTATTCATACTAAAATGCAGAAGTGTGTATGACATAGAAATTACCTCAGTCTACCAGTCTTTGCAACCAAAAAATCCTGTTTCTGTTCATCTTTTTCTCATATGAACATTTCTATCCCTATAACTTGGCAGATAATAGATAATTAATCTTAATTTAAATAATCATTCATAAAATTAATATAACAGTTTGGATGACATAGAAATTACTTTAGCCTAACAGCCTTTGCGACCAAAATGCTGTTTCTATTCGCATTTATCTCATATGACAACTTCTATCTGTTTACTGTTCCTAGGACATGAGTGATTTATCCGCATGCCACAAATGCTTATCTTCTATAGATAAATAAGCATTTATATTTAATTTTGTCGGGTGGTTGGCGAGCCAAGCCATCCCAAGGGTTGAGGGTCCAAACCGATTTGTCTCATTCGCGTGACAAGTTCAGTGTCACCTAGGCAGAGAGTGCCAGGGCATCGTGTTACTGCAACGAATAACGAAATTCCCATAAACTAAAGGAGACAAATACCTAGCTCACTGCAGAAGATAAAGTGCAACTTCAAAAGTTCAAAAGAAGGAATTTTCTAGTTACACTATGCAGTCGAATTCATGTTTACATTGGGGTGAATGGGATGTTGAAAAAAGGTAGCATCTGATCATTTTGCTTATTTTGAATAGTCTTAGAGCGTGGAAAATGCGTCATGAAAGGCTTTTATACAGAAAAAAAAACTACATATGATTTTTAGACAGTAGAAAGATGCGGTATAAAGAAAAGTATGTTTTTCAAAACTAATAATATTCTAACTTACCTTATAACAAACAATTTTGATCTGGTTAGAGAAAAAAACAACGACTTATAACTTCAAGTAAAATTGAGATTTATCGAAACTTTTTTAAGATGACTGAAACTTAACTAAAACTATGCGAGGCATTTAAAATTAATTGAGAAAACAAACTATCGAAGCTAATTTGTTTAACTTTAAAGTTTGTTTCAATAGTTTTATTTAAAATAGTTAGTACGACCGAATAAAGTATTGATATTATGCAAAAATTCAACCGAAGCAGCTTATTTGATTTGAAATACTAGTTTGAAATAAAACACATTTTTAGTAGGAGAAGGGTAATAAATTGGTAACGTTATATAGTTTTAGTGTAGTAAAATCTTTAGTAAATTTTGAAATTAAGTCGAAAAATACTTTTTACTATAGTTCAACCCTTTATAAAAATTTGTTTTTGAAATAATAATCACTAATGGCGGAATATATTTCATCGTGCAAAACAGTTGTAGCTTCGGGAATTCACCGATATCCAATTGATATATTTTTAATGGAAGGTCAATAAACTGGAAGCATTTTAGTTTCTTATTATTGTACTTGGTTGTCTTTATATAAATGATGTCACCCTTTTTCTCAACATATTTGAGCCCCTCTCCTTCTTTGTCACAAAGCGTCACACTTCTCACTAACCCCTCCCTCAACTTGTCACATGTCACGCTTTCATAAACAAATTTATTGCAAAAAACGCTTTTATTTCGACCAAAATGAGTGATGTCACACTTATTGTTGTCCCCATTCTCCCCCTTGTCACATAGACCCGTGTCCAGGATTTCATAAAGGGGAGGGTTTTGGTCTCAACGTTTTTTCATTTTTACCTTCATTATCAGTAAAACATAACAGTGTGCGAAATAATTCACTTCTGTTCAATGGTCAGAGTAAGGGGTGTAGCCGTGGGGGAGGGGATGTTCCAAATTCTCAGAAGCCTTGGTTTTCAGTAATATTAACAATTCTATTGTATCATCTCAGGATCGTTATGAACCACACCTCCCAGAAGGTAAATTCTGGCTGCGCTAGTTAGCTCAATATTTATTTATTCTTCTACTGCTTGTTTAGATTCAAACTGTATTATCTGTTCACTGTGTGGCACATTACAACAAGTACTAAAAAAAATCCACAAATTCTTTTAGGACATGTTTTCAGATTCGGCATTCTAAGATAATGTGTAGGAAACAAAATAGGAAGGGGTTCGTTGCAGATGCAAATTACATTACCGAACGCAATTATTATTCATCTTCATAGATGCAATATTCTCTTTTTGTGAAACGCTCAACTCATCATAACCTTCTTTCAAGAAGCACTATTGAACGAAGTGAATGCTTTGTATTGACAACCCATTCAGCTGTTCCTCCATCACTCTTTTTCCAAAATAAGATTTCAGTCGATAAAGAGTGGACAGTTGTAAATTGCCAAGAAACTTCAAAGAGAATTTAAAAAAAAAAGCTTCACACAAATTTAACCATTAAAGTTAATTTTAAGTCAAATGTGCGCTATTCTTCATTCAACTTTTTATTACTTTTCCCCAATGGAAGGGGTTTAACGCCTAAAACCCTCCTCTTGGACACGGCCCTGTACACAAACTGGGACAATTTCATTAACCCCTTCTCAAAGTGTGGCATCATTTGAGGTCGGTCACTAAAATCAAATGAGACAGTGAGAAGCAAAAGGATGTATAAATGGACAGTTTCAAGTTATGAGTAAAACGCATTTAAAGATAAGGTCCTAGGTAGGCTTTCGTTGAAATTTTTTCCAAATCATGCTGCATAACAGCACCTACCAGAACTATACTAGTACTATATCTTACCCAAAAACAGAGGAGAGGTTCACCTACCGTATTGCTTATCTCCAAATTTTTATTTTGTCACATCCCTTTGCTTCTTACTGTCTCAAATGTAAATTATTGAAGTCAGGGTTTAACAATGTTCGTTGTAATAGATAAATCCCTGTAAAAATTGTTTTTTCAATAACTGTCACTGACACAAAATTTATTCCATAAATTTAACTAGTTAGGGGTGTACAAATGTTTGAAAAGAATTAATGAATTAGAAGTGCAATGAACTGGATAGCTTCATTATCATGCCCTATTATTGTAAAATCAAACCTTAATAACCAAATTCAGAGAGTAGATAAATTTTGCCTGTAGCTAAATCCTTAGCAGAAAAGAATGTATGAATTAGTAGGGCAATGAACTGGATAGCTTCATTATCATGCCCTATTATTGTAAAATCACACTTAAATTACAAAATTCAGAGAGTAGTTAAATTTTGCCTGTTGTAGCTAAATCCTTAGCGAAATTTATTTTTGAAACTGACGCAAGATACACAATTTATTTCACAGCGCAAAATAGCTTTCTTGTAAATAATGCACTGATATTTGAAATGAATATCTTTTTTAGCGCTTAAGAAAGCCGAAAAGAGTTTGCGGTTTCCTCTTTTTCTTGAATTATTTCTAAATCAAGACATGGCTTCCTGCCACTATCATCAGCAGGAGCACATAAAATTAAAATACGTTCAAAAATAGATGATAAAGAAAACAAAACATTTTCTCTCAACTACTCCCCCTTGCTCGCTTAGATGCAATATTCCAAAAATATTATATTGGTAATTAAAAGAGCATTTAATCTCGAAGACTAATTTGTTTTTGGAATTAGGTGTTAATTTAAACTTTTAGGATCGTTTGTCTGTTTTGTGTTTACTTGCACAAGATATCTCAAAGAGCTTTTCTTCTCTAGATGAAGTTGATTTCTTAATTTATTTCGGCGTATAGCACCTGAATCTTTTAAAGCACGAGTTTTTTTTTTAAATAAAACTGTTATAAATCAAATGATCGGACTTTTTTTCTTGACTAAAATGAATAATAGTAAAAGTTTTTTTTTTTTGTAATAGTAAAATGCTGCATTGTGGTGCTATTTATGGTAAATAAGTTTGATTACAACCTATCCTGTCAATGAGCTCAAGAGTCTTCAAGAAATCGTACACAAGGAGAGGACTGGAATAGATGTCTTCTCTGTCAAGTCCTACACATTGTAAAAGATGATCCGGAGATGCCTGCACTAATTTACATTTAATTCAAGTCTCATAAATTTTCTGACCTGAGTGAAAGGAAATGCACTTGATGTGCCTACTTGCAAGTCTACTGATTGTAGTTTGGACTACATCCGCCTTGATGGAATCCCGCCTTGATGGAAAGGGCACCACCTGGGGACTGCCTATTGTACCAGGGTTGATTCCGAGGAGTCTTCGATAGTTCTTAGTTCAAAGTTTTTATTATAGAAAAAAATTCTGAGAAGGTCAAAGTTCTTCTTGACACCAAATTTTCAGTGACACCTTCCTTGGCTAGAAGGTCCGCTGTGTTATTGCCCAAAGAGACCAACGTCACTAAACCTTAAGGGGCCGGACATCCAGTTCTAAGGATGTCCTGGAACTTCTAAAACCATTAATTGTCACCACACACAAGAGGCACTGAGCCACTGCCAGTGGCGAACGGGCGTTGGTGAGCGAAGCGAGCAGGGAATGGAGCCCCAACTTTTTTACATAAAAAAAGATCATGAGATTAAATCAGCATTTCGTGCGTAGTCGATGCAATGAATAAACAAGTTAGCATCTAAACTTTTGTTTTTTGATAATTTTAAAATTTATTAACGTGAGTTAATTGTTCTCACTTCTTTTAATGGGAAAAAAGGCATATACTGTCATACTCAAAAGCTGCACGAGACAAACGACCATAATGCCGATTAAAAATTTTACGCATTTACTGGTAAAATTCACAAAATGTTTGTGTGCACCTGTTTCGAAGCTCTTGGAAACGTAATCGTCAAAATACTCTCACTTACTTAAAAACTCCCGATAGCTCCCAAATGCTTAGCCTAAACAAAGTATCCATCCCAGAAATTTCATCCTTCTTTTCCATTTAATGTTACACTAACAAATCAAGCTGATAATTAATTCACGAAATAGCGATGATAGAGCGAAGGGAAAAGTCATTGGTCGCAACGGCGAGGGGAATTAGCATAGAACACGAAGACAGATCGAGTTGCGATGCTATGTTTAGATCTCGAATATTAATATTTCCTTCGTTTCGCGGATGAGTAAGGAGCCACATGGCCACACTCCAATTTCTCCTCGCCTTTGCCGTTGTCATCCTCTACGCGGGGTTGAGTGAAAGGAGGAATTTTTGCCACTCTTGACGAGCTGAGATGAATTTCACGGACCGCACGGGTAGCGTTAGTCATGTTTGTTGACAAATCCTACATTCCGAGAACAGGAGGTGTAACGTGCCTATTTTGTTCTTACTACTCTGAGTGAATTAACTACCTTTTATATCATCCACTCTTCCAACATTTGAAAACTATCATTTTTCTTCGGAGTGAATAAACTTCCCTTTTATATCATCCACTCTTGAAGCATTTGAAAACTATCATTTTTCTTTGGAGTGAACTAACTTCCCTTTTATATTACCCACTCTTCAAAAATTTTAAAAACTCATTTTCTAGAGTGAAAAAACTTACCTATTATATTTCACCCACTCTTCAAACTTTTTTAAAATATCACTTTTGTTTGCAGTGAATAAGCTTCCCTTTCATATCATCCACTCTTCAAACCTTTTAATGCAATCATCTTTCTTTAGAGTGAATAAACTTACCTTTTATGTATCATACACTCTTCAAATTTTTAAAACTATAATTCTTCTTTTTGCTACTGAAATATTCAGTAATTAGTAGGAATTCTGAACTGAAGCCAACAAAATTTAATAACGATCTACGATCAACAGAGACAAGAAACCCTATTATTATAACCCCTCTATTGGATTAAAGCTTCAAGATTTTATCAATGGTATGCTGAGAAGGCACATTGAAACTCGTATATAATGACCACGAAAGGGCTGCGATATTTGCTCGTTCTATCCGAGCGTTCGCAAGGAACGGTTAAGTGAAAAAACTCATCCGAATTCGTACATAACAGCTATGGTAGTTTTTGTTCTGCACAGTACCACAGAAGTTTGAATATTTCCCTTGAACTGATCTATTCTCTCTTTCTCGTGTTTTTGTTGTTCTAGAAATATTCAAGGCCGGAGCAACATTGTCATTGGCTCACTGACTTCTAAAAAAGTTTAAAGTTTTTCAACATACCAAAAGTTATTGACTATGTTGAGGGTGGTTTAGGTTAGGGCTGCGGAGTCGGAGGGAAAATGACCAACTCCGGCTCCGACTATGGAAATTTTAAAGCCTTCGACCCCGACTCCGACTTTATTACCCCAAAATCACTCTGATTCCGAGTTGCGGGCTAGGGAAAATGAAAGACTCTTGGAACTTGAAGCCTTCGACTTCAGAAGCCAACTCCAACTCCTTTACTCCAAAATCAGTCCGACTCCGACACCCTAGTTTAAGTTAAGCTCGGAATTCTTCACAATGAGTTAGTAATCATCGTAGTCGATTCCAACATTTTTGTCATCTACCTTTCGTTTGATTTTAATTTGAGCTAAAATATCCTTGCAAGCAAGTACATTTCGAATTTGCGGTCAACATCTCGACACTAGGGTCGACAAATACATAATTTTCTAATGTACTTCGCAAATAAAAAAAGGAAGTTTTTCTCAGGAAGTTACCAGAAATTTTAGGCAACAAAAAGTATTGCTCGCGTTAAGCGCTGTTTGCTAGTTACAAGCGAGTAATGCTTCGATTCATTAAACATTGTAACAACTAAGTATTACAGGTTTTCTCGTTAAATCCGGGTAATCGTTAAATCAGGACTCGTTATATGCGAGTTCATCTGCATTGAAAATTTTATTCATTTTTTTTATTTGGCAACGTTAGTAATTTTATTTATTCATTTGATCAGATAAAATTAGTAGTTTTGTTTATTCCACTGATTAGGAAACTTTAGTGATAACGCAATCTGTTGACCAACTTTTTTCTAAATTACAATGCTGCGTCCCGCGTTGTAACGTCAAGTAGTGGTGCAAAAAATTATCAAAAAAAAAAAAAAAAACACAAAGCGAGTGCAAATTAGGCTCAAATTTAAATCATTCTGTCAGAATTTTTTGCTTTCTACTGCTTTCTGAGAAAATGCGTTATAATTAATCTATCAATGGATTATTTCGTGGTATGAATATAATAATAAATAGAGGTTTTTTTTTTTTGTTAAATTCTGTTACTTTAATATTAAAATTTGGCTACTAATACTAATTTTGATTATGAGTGTCCAATTTTTAACACATGATGATCATAACTAGTTTTTTGTAATTTACATTGCATGTAGGGTCACTGAGTAATAAAAAATATGCAGTTAAAAGATTATACTGAAAGAAAAATAAATATTATTAACATTGTTAAGCCCTTTTTTGCGTGATTCCTGAACAAAATTAAATTCTGCTAACATGGCTAATACTAATTTTTAATATGACCGTATCTAAACGTGTGGGATCAGAAGTAGTTGTACCAGTGTATCCCAATTTATTTGTAAATATATATACAGTCGAACTTGGTTATAACGAATGCGAAAGGACCGCGAAGTTTGATCGCTCTAACCGAGTGCTCGTAAAAAAACGGGTTCGCTCAAAGCTCCTAAGAATTAGGACACGCTTTGTTTTTCTAATTTCTGTACAATACCAAAAAAGTTGGTTATTTTGCTTTGAACTGTCTTATTGGGTATTTCTTGTATTATTGTGTTCGAGGCGTGCTCATTGCCCGAAAACCATGGTCATTTGTACCCCTGGTTTTGAAAATAGTTTCTACAGATCAAAAGCTATAGTGTATGACGAGGTTTCTTCCTCTTGAAGTTCTTCCCATTTGTCGTTATCTTCGTAGATGTCTATCTTTTTTTTTTCGTCAGAATCAGCTTGAATTTGAGTTACAACATCCTCGGTAGCTTGTTTAAATCCTTTATTGCATTTATTTAACATGAAAAAATTCTTCAAAAAAAAAAATTTTTTTTAATTTTAATCCCTGTACATATGTTTTCTGTATCATATGCTACGCCTTCCACAGAAACAACATTCAGGAATGATACTGTACGAATAGTACAGTAAAATTAGGCCAAAAAATGGCCAAACCCAAACATCCAAAAAAAAAAGTGAAACCTGTTGCAAATTACTTCTTACGCTTCCAGCAAGAAGGGGTAAAAAGTCCCAGCACTTTGCGCGTCGGGTTTTGGGGGGAAGGGGGGGACGAAATAATCCTCTATTTAAATAAAAATAATTTCTATTACTTAAAAATAATTCTCAAACCTCGCAGAAACCACTCTATAATAGTAAAATAATAAACTCTTACAGAAAAAAATTCCAATTAGCAGGGGTGCACAGGCGGGGGGGGGAATGGGGGGGGGGGGGTTATGGAGCAGCTTTGCGTCATTGGAATTTTTAAGGCAGTTTTTTCAAGGTCTATTTCTTTCTTTTTTGAGGGTTTTTATTCTGGATGGATACTCCGTCACACTTAAGGGGTGCGCCATCGCTTGGGGGTGGGTGACCCTGAATTTACATTCTAAAAGCAACTATTGCAGTGAAGTTCGCGAAAAAAATTTCATTGATTTAAACTTTTCCGAAGTACAAAATGCCACACAATGATATGGTAATGTCAGAATGATAATTCTAAAAGATCTAAGCGAGCTCAGTAACCAAATTATTTGTCTTTGAAGTTATTAAACTGTTTAGAGCGCTGGAAAACAAAATTCCTGTGCAGCATAAAAAAAAGTCCAAACTGACCAAAGTTTCCCTACTTCTTCTTGATTAACATACTTCAACTTTTCTAAAATCTTTTGCCATCATCGTAAGGGGGGACAAACCAAAATTGCCAACAGTGAGACGGGCAATGCTGCAATTCTGCATCCTCTAAGTCGGTGGGGGTTCTCATTTGCAAACACCGAGCTACCTCTCTTTTACGCAGCTGGTTAGTGAATTATGCTAAATATGCAGACATATACTTGCAACACTATCTCAAACTTTTGAGTATATTATGCAATAAAAAAAATTGATCATATCAAACATCAGCTAAAACATCAGCTATCCAACGATGCAACGCAGTGACAAATTCAGGTGGTCTAGAACCTGTAGTGATTCAACGATAGAACAAGTCTTGATGAGAGCAATGAGCAATACAACAATAGAATGCTAAATATTTACAGCTTTTTGTCTGCCAGTTTGGAAATCACAATCCGTTTCTAAAGCCCCCAGAAGTTTCCTACCTCTCAAGTTGGTAGTGGTATTGGTCGCTGATTATAAGGTGAGTTGCGATGAGAACTTTAACGTTCGGGTAGTAGCATCAAAGGATATTGAAGGCAAACAATTTTGTGGCATTTCTTTGTAAAGGAGGTAAGCAGTTATGTCTTTAACTTCTGTTACGAGAGTAGTTACTATCTGTAAAGATGGAATAACAAATTGTTAAAATCTTCTGGTGCGAGTTATGCGCTGATCCTCCATCAGTATTCGATGAATCTGGTTTCAGAAGGGAAGAAATCTTGTATCGTTAAAGTGCTATTATCTGAAGCAAAAAGTTCATCCACCATCACAGAACGAACAGCTGGTGTCATATATGAGGCAGTGAGAAGCCAAGGGATGTAAGTGGACATTTTCAAGTTTTGAATAAAACGCGTTTAAAGATAAAATCCTAGATAGGCTTTCATTGATTTTCTTTTCTAAATCATGCTGTATAGAAGCAACTACCAGGTCTACTAGTACCATCTCCTGCCCCAAGATAGAGGAGGGGTTCACCAACCATTTATACTGTTTATCTCCAAATTTTTAATTTGCCACTTACATCCCTTTGCTTCTCACTGCCTCATATGTAATAGATAGGAGATACCTGCTTGATCATTTTTTTGGTAATAATCTGTAAGCTTCAAGGAAATATGCCAGCAATGCAGGGTTAGGTAACTTGTAAGTATGGGAAAGCTAGAGCTAGTGTCATTTTTGATGGATGCAAAGAAAGCACCACAGAAATATAATGTGCGCCCTATTACAACAGCCAAGCCTTCTGCTCTAGAAGACTTTCTGCGTCTCAAATCTTGTGCTTGCTCTGAGAGGTTCATTGGATATAGTGAATGTTTGAAAAGTCTGAAAGTGCACTGAAGTGCTCAATTATATGCACAAACTGTGTTAGACATATCTGCAACAATAACGATTTTGCTGAGGATCTAGATTCCAAAAAACATTTTGATAACGAAGACTTTTTGTTACAAGCTTAGAAGAAATCATTTGAAAGCAAAACACAGTTCAGCGTAATTTTTCTGGCCATTTAGTTAAATGTGCACCATCAGAGGGGGCGGGGGGGGGGATAGTATTTTAGTATATAATTTCGTTTTGGGAGGTGAGCTACTGTTCTTATGAGGTGGACAGTCCTGATTTAATATATTTTTGATTTGATTGAAATAATACTTCTAATTGAAATAAAGGGGTGGGGGTGAGGATTTGTTTTATTTTGCGGAGGGGGGATGCTGTAGCTTTGAGAGGAGGTGCACCATCGATCTTGGAGGATGGACACACTCGATTTCTAACTTCAACTTAGCATCACATAATGTTTCCATATGAAATTTATGGAGGGGGTTTCGGGGGTACTGCTTCGTTTTACCGGGATAGGGGGGCTCTGTAGCATTGGCGAGTTATATCATCCCTCTTGGGGGTCAAACACCTTTAATTTCATGCTTTTAAATTTAGTATAACATATTATTCTCACTTTAAATTTACTCTAAAAATTCTTTAAAAATACCCAAAACGGCAATTTTTAGATGCCCCCATTCCAAAACCCGACGCACAATGGGGTGGGACTTTTTACCTGTTCTTATTGGGAGGGTAATAAACAATTTGCACCAGGTTTAGCTTTTTTTTTTTTTTTTTTTTTTGGATGTTTGGGTCCGACCCCTATTTTTACTGTACTAGAAAAGATTATGAAATGATACAGCACACAAATCAGAAATCATTATCCTTGAATTACAATGCCCTTGTTCTCAGGAGTTTATGACTTATCACTAGCTTTCAGTTGACTTCAGAATGCGTCGGGAATTTTCCAAAAAAGGATAAGCTGAGCTAAAAGTTAATAGAAATTTTAAAAAAATATTGCTCGCATTAAGCGGGGTTTACTCGTTAAAAGCGAGTTATGCTCCTATATAGATTTAACATTAGCATTGTACGACCAAATCTTTCTGGTTTCCTCGGTAAATCCGGGTTCTCGTTAAATCAGGGCTCGTTATTAGCGAGTTCGACTGTATATGTATATATAAATCGTTCAAAATAAGTGAAAACGTAACAACTATAAAAGTGCACTTTCTAACTTCTAACACACACCGTTAGAGGGCTATTCCATACAAAAAAAAACAAGTAAAGAATATTCATCATTTTGGCATCAATAATAAAGATTTGTCGTAGGTATAACATATAAAATTAAAAATTAATAATTTTAAAGAGAATGATCCAAAAATAAGCAATAAAATATCCGTGACGAAATGGGACCTGAAATGGGAAAAATGAGATTTCTTTCAAAGCAAAAAAATCTAAAGAGTTGAAAGAAACTAAAGAAGTGTTCTCATCAATGCTTGCAGTATAAATAAATACATATCAAGTAGCAAATGTGAATGCAAAACAATAAAAAATGTTCTACCAGTTTTAGAATTATAGTAAGTTTTTAATGTGGCGGAAAGGGACAAGTACAAAATGATACAGATAATGGAACTTAGACTTTCAGAAAATAGATAATTTAAAGTCGTACTATATAAGTGCATTTAAGTTATTTGCTGACTTTGAACTGTCTACAAATCAAAGATAAAGTACATTGTCAGGAAGATATGCTCCTTATAAATAACATTAAAAACAATATATGACTTTCAGGAAGGGAATGAAATTACTGTTTGGTATCACTTCACATATTTTTACACTAAGCATCAATTGTTGTCTCCTGTTGTTCTATTTCTTAAATATTACATATACTAGGAGGCTCCTCCCCCTGCTCGTTTCACTCGCCAACACCATTCGCTACCTGCGGTGGCTCAATGCCACCTGCGGTACGTGATAATTGATAATTTTAATACTTTCCAGTGTGTCAGGACATCCTCAGAAATGGATGTGAAGCCTCTTTAAGTCTAGAGGCATGAGACAGGGCGGAATCGCTTCCGCTGGATGTCCTGTATCGACGGTATAAGTATTGACCTAATAGACATCGCCAGTAAGGAAGATATAGGGTTAGAAACATACATACACACAGACAGACCTGCACAGGCTTTAATTTTACATACTAGGGGCTCCACCCCTGCTCGCTTCGTTCGCCAACCCTCGTTCGCCACTTGCTTTTGCTGAATGTCGTTTGCGGCGGGTGACAATTGATCATTTTAATGTTTTTCACCCTGGTTCAGCTCCTTATCTCCGGCCTCTTAAAGTCTAGAAGAGTGAGAAAGGGCGGAATGACTTTCCCTGGATATCATGACTCCAACGGTATTAGTATTGTCCTGGTAGATTTCCAGTACGAAGGAGATAGGGTTATAGCCTCACATATGCACACAGAAATTTATAGTATACAACATTATTTTAGATACAGTCTGACATATTAGAAAATTATTCTTTTGCGGTAACAGTATTATCTGCCTCATAATAAATCATGTCCTACCAGTCATAGTACATGGTCAGAACCTAGCTTCCCAAAGACTCTATTCCGGAATACTCATCCCCCCCAAGGACGATGGCGCACCCTCTTAAATGTTACGTAGCATCCCCTAAAACGAGTAACTCCTAAAATGAGAACAAAACCCCTCTCAAATTCCCCCTTCCTTTAAAATTTTCAGTCTACACCATGAACCCTGCCGCTCTCAAGAGGACACCTTTGGTACCATTAATATTGCAGTTCTATATTAATTGAATTTTTAATTTTCTTTTTAAGATGAGCGAAAATACTTAGAAAATAACAACAGTTAAAGGGGCTTACTGCTCAACCTAAAATGCGGAGCAACGGCACCTCTTGATCCGTTAAATCAGTCTCTTAAGGAAATAGTTAACAGTTTACTTTTCCCACGATACTTCATTACTGACAGTTGCATAACTTCATACAGTTCCAGCTTTAGTTCAGAGTTCCAGTATGTTGACCGAATTACATTTTGAAGCTTATCAAAATAATTTTCTCCCATCATTTCTTAAACTCACAGATTTATCAATGTTTTTTCTGGAGCTTAAATAGAGTCTTTAGAATAAAATGTTAATAGTTCGATCATTGTTCTTGAACAGTAAAGTGATTTCCTAATTGTTCTCTTTTTTTTAGGAATGAGTGATCATTAGCCTGTTCTGTGACCACTCAGTTTTCGAAAAACTTTTAGGAAATCGTAAGAATGATTTTCGACGGCTTTTGCTCTATTTTGAGATGGGGCGTTATCAGGTGCGTCTCTAAAAATGTAACGACTTCCATATTTTATTATTTTCTCTTCACTTTCCATTGCAATTGGTGCCTATTGCCTATTGCGTGTTTTCTGCCACTTTTTTGTTTTGCCGTGTACTTCTTTACCTCTCTTTTAGCCTTAATTAAGGGATTGGTCTTCCCCCCTGACGACGTATTAGTCCTTGGTTCACGTTTTTCATTTTATCTCCTTGCATGCTGTGGTTTTTGTATTTTGGAATTTTGCATTTTCTATATCTTGTGTTTCTTGAATGTATATATATATATATATATATATATATATATATATATATATATATATATATATATATATATATATATATATATATATATATATATATTCTTAACAGCGCTAAAACATTGATATTAAAGGACTCTAAACCAAATGAGCGTTTCTGTAGCTAAGAGTTTAAAGATGAGAATTCGTTAGCAACTAACCGAAGAGTTTATTATAACCATGTTGTAACTACATGTCAGTGACTCCTCAATCCGAAGCATTTGACACACTAAAAATTAAGAAATAAATGGATGGAATAGCAGCAGCATCAGCCATTGAATAGATGGTTATAAACAAGTATTCAATTTATGCTACGTTGTACATCTGTGTATTATCCAAAACATTTTTATCAGAGTTTGTACTAAGCGTTAAAAATACATAGAATAGAAATTTAGTCGGAACCAACTAAATAGTTCTTTACGATCTAGCATGTGTATTGTGCCTAGGGACAAACAAATCCCGGGCGACTAAAAAAACGCTTGACGATAAATTCTTTCAGAAGATATGTTACACTGAGTTTTCCTTTAAAATATTTCGTCTGCCGCCGAAGAAATTTTCCTGGCTCCTAAGATTTTACAATATTTTCGGTCTCCGATTACATAAACTATACTAAAACAATGTTTGATTGTACTTCATTTCCTGATGTAGATATGTCATTTTCTCTGTCAAATTTTCGCTCCACGTTCAAAATGCAATCCATCATTAAAAACTGCAAGGCTCAGGCTTAAAAAAGCCACCGCTATGTCACACCTGCTCGACTTGACGAGCCAATTTTTTTTTCAACTTAATGCACGGAAAACAAGCTCAACCCTTTCTACATTGTTCTAACCCGTTGGTCTCAAAAGAATGCCAAGTTTCACTCGTTGTATTCAAGGTAACAAATGACGTAACCAAAATGGCATCAAACATCTATAATTATCCACCCTCGACCAAATTTAGCAACAGATACATAAAAACAAAGCCGCATGTGACTCAAACCACCCGAAATAAGAAAGTCCGTCAGTTTTTTCAATATTACTAGAGCTGCATGGTAAAATTCTGGCACCAAACTGCAATCGCAATTAGAACTTGCGAGAACGGGAATTAAGTGTCCAATTTTGTAGTATTTACTGACGGGAAAAAAAGAAAAAAATGTCTTCTTTCCGTTCAAGCTCAAAAGTAAAAACAAGATAAGAAAGGTTTCACTTCACCCAGAATTTATTTCGCGAGTTAAATATAGAGAATCGTGGGAGAATTGTTTATTTTTCGGCCGTTATGTTTCCAAATCTGACGTACAAAATCTTTTATTTTCACACAGAAGGATTCGGAGTGTAAGATCTTTCAGAAATGCCGTTGTGAAGAATAATGCCAGCTTTTATTATCGACGGAAATAGTTTAAAGCTTATTTCAACTCTGTCTTAAAGTCAATAGCTTAATAAAACAAATTTATAGAAAGTTTTCTTTCAGCAAGAAAAGGTATTTTGGTTTCGAGAAAGGCGCCTATTCAAGAGTCAGAATTAACCTCAAATATGAGTGCCGGGGAACTTATATTTATCAACAAAGTATAGAATGCTTTCTTTGGCGGTTTGGTTTACTTAACCCACTAGTGCTCAAAACAACTTCTGACTTAAACAAAAATTGGTATACTTCTTGGGAATAGGAGTGATATAGGAAGAGATTATTTTAAGTAAAATCCCACTCGCTGCGACTTCCAGACTTAGAACTGACCTTAAATATGATTTTTGGAGCACTTAAATTTATCTGTGTAGTAAAATGCTTTCATTGGTAGTTTAATTAACTGAATCTACTGTTGTACTAATGCGTTCGATGATAGAAAAATGTATTATACAAATAATATAAAGCTCTAGGGCAGCCATAATTACCCTCTGGAGGGCATTTTCTGATCAAAACTGCCTTACATGTGTACAAACTTCTGTATTAGAATTGGAAACAATGTAAGGACTAAGGCCTTTAAGGGGTGTTTTTACTCCGACTCTCCCTTCCCCCTTCGCTGCGCCAGTGAAAAAGCAAAAGAGATTTTTAACACTTAGGGATTCTTTATAAATGATGTCATATTTTTTCAACATCTTTGATGCCAGGCCCCCCCCCCTTTGCAATAAAATGTCCCACTTAACCTTACACCCCCCTTCTTTCTTTGTCAAATATCAAGCAAACTTTCACAAACATATTCGTTATCACACTTCTTGTTAACTCACTCCTCCCCCCTATCCTCCTTGTCACAAACTTACAATTTCATGAGCCACTCCCCACCCCCCTTTCTAACTTTAAACATAGGTATTGGAAATCTTACACTTATCAATAAATTTGATTTCCTTAAAACGTTGATTCATTTAATCCACGAAGTGAAATGGAGAGAAGAAAGTTCTGATTTAAAACATGGGAATATTCTTTGATGATGCTGTCAAGAAGCCCATTTAAAAGTCAAAGTTAACTTGAAATATATTTTCATTAAAGCAATATGTTCTCTTTAGCAGCTTATTCTGGTTGTGACCTGATAGTCAAAAACATTTGTCAAAAATATATAATGCCAAAAATATTTCGTTAAAGTCTTGGAGTAGCATATAGTATGAAATATTTTCTGTGCTACAAGAAAAATCGTCTAAAAATAAAATTAAAAAAAAAAATGCAACATTATACATAATTTACTGTTTTTCCCTAAACAATTGCATTAATTTATTTCGTTACACTTTGCATCTTATTGTTTGGAAGTAACGTGGTAGTTTCAGGGGTGCTCCTCAATGGCAATATGCCCCCCAAATGCCACCGAGCAACCTCATGAGCGAGACCTTCAAAAAAAAAAAAAAAAAATCAAGACACTCTGAAAACAAAATCTAACTAAAAGCAGTCAATTTAAATTGTTTAATATGCTTAGAAGGATAAAATGGGACATATCTTTGTGCTTCATTCTTCAGTGTCTCTCATTGCTCCCTCTATATATTGCTCGTAAAAAATCACAGGTCACATAAGTCATGTTAGTTTAGGCTTAATTAAATCGCATATAAGCCTACATTATGTCTTTTTGATTGCTATGACATGATACTATGTTTTATCAATGATATGAGTGAAGAAATAAAATCGGAAATATTTAAAAAATGTACTCTGATGATATGAAATTAAACTTTTTTGAGTTTTAACCTAAAGGTTCAAGATGAATAACCAACAAAAGTAAGGAGCAGGAATATGCATACGTCTTTCTAGGAGTGAAGCAGGAAATAAAATGATTTACTTTACCATAATTTTAGCTTTCCCACCTCACCCACTGGCCACCCCTCCTTCCACTCCCTTACTGTCAAGTGCCGTTGTTCGCCGGCGTTATTTGATCTAAGACGAGTGCTATAAATTACCAGGGGTGCCCTCGAGGAGTGCCCGGCACTATATTCTCACAGTATTTTTTTTCCTGGAAATTCACTAATCCTTAGTGCACTTGTGCAAAGCCAAAAAACTAAAGATTAAAAAAAAAATACTGTTCAAAGGTCAGTCTAGCAATAGTGGAATGCTATAAATTTAACCACATGACCCTTCAGATGATGAAACATTGATTATTATGTGCATGATGACATGGAAATAGCACAAGAGATTATTTGGATGGGGGACAAACCACGCATAGGAAAAATTATTTCCAACTTGTTAAACTCCTCAACAAGTGATCAGTTGTTTACTGTGTTGGAAGGATAGAGAGTAATAACAATGATACTGAAAATTCAATGAGAAATTTTTGAAAAAAAAAAAAAGATACGAGAGGAGATTTTTCTTTTCCTCTATCAATGGCTGTTTTTAGAGGTAGGACTTTTTTTTTTTTTCATGAAGCTGCTGTTATTGCACCTGTTTAGTGGAACCAATAGAAAGTAGTCCTACTCTGCTTTTAATGTTGCCTTCCTCATTATGATATTCCGCCGATGTTTCTTTTATTTCCAAATGTGTTCTACCCCTACCACCAAAAAAAAGGAGGAAAGGCACAGTTTTTTTTAAATTTAAATTTAGCCAAAAGTATTAAAATTTAAATGCAATGTATTTTTTAAATTAAGTAAAAACATATAGAGGGACCCAGGATTTGGGTTACTGTATATGTTTTAATATATATTTAATTCCTTGGTATCTATGAATCCGCTCTGTGTATGTTCAATTCTTTCGAGGGTTTCCTTGATCGTTACATTTCCGGGTGAAAATGGATCACCTATTTTTATTTTTAAAATTTAATAATTTTAATGAAATATGATATAATGCCTGGAGTTCTGGAATACTTTAGTATTTACTCAATTATAACATAGTGCTTAGTTTTAAAAAACAGGCTATTTTCATATTGCTTACTAAACTTGTCGTTTCAAAGATGTTCCCAAAAATATGCTTACATTTACAAAAACCCTCTTCCCTCTCTTAAAATTCAATAATTTATGTTACTTCTTTTATCTTATTAACAAAACATAATAGCTTTTGATTAGTGTTTCCACATGTATTGTAAATATTAAAACTAATTGCAGTGAGTTATGTCAAAATGTTGCCCTTTACAGTTGGAGTAATTATTGATCACTGAAGTAATTGTAAACCATGCTCATTTCTTGTTGTAAATTTTATCAGAAAAAGGTAATGAATATATAAGATATTAATTGAGGTCAACTGATGTATAGTACAGTAAAGGAAAATAGAGAGGTTTATCCACTTTTTACAAATATATTTCTCTATTTATTTTCCGACAGTTAAAACTTTTCCAAATTGACATTGCTTGTTTCCTTATGATGTCTGGCAACTTTTTACATTTATTATTTTTCATTTGAATACTATGTTTTTTTTAGTCATTTTTCAAAAGTGTCTAAATTGGGTCTAACCTCCCCATATAAGGAAGCCAAAAATGTTCGAAAAATCTTTAAAAATCCTGTACTAATACTAAAGTATTCCAGAAATCCCTTCTTTTAAAAATTCATTCATCTACTTTTTTCTTACAATTTCATATTAGCATGGGTTCTTCTACCAATCTTTTCAAATTTTCGCAGATATTAGTCTCTAAAAGCTACGTATGTTTATAAATTCTACAAGAATGCTATAGATTAAATTAGATTAGAAGGGGTTTTTTCTCTATAGTTTCCAAAATAAATGTTGAGTTTTAACTCTAGCTGCTTGAGAGATTCCAACTGGAATCCTCGATTATACTAATGTAAACTTCCGACTATCCCCGGGGCGAATTATCCGCGAGACAATCAACAATCAAGAACATCTATTTTCGTAGCAAAAAACAAATAACAATGGCTTTTTTTTTAATTTTTATTTATTTATTTATTTATTCATTTATTTTTTTGTCGAAAAAATGTAAGTTTAAAAGTTGCTTTTATTTTATTTATTTATTTGCTTATTTATTTATTGATTTATTGCGCTTTCTTCATCGTGTATACACTTGTTTTTTATTGATATTACGTTCTGTTAGGCAAAAATACAAAACATGTTTACTGTACTGTATATATAAGGGGCATTCAAATTAAACGTGGTCACTAGCCTAAAGTAACGGTTACGATTTTATTAACTCAAAAATAATCGCCAAAACTGTTGGCACATTTATCCCATTGCAACACTAGGCGGTCGATTCCGTCTTTGAAGAAGTTAATAGCAAAGAGGTAGCTATCGGATCCAGGACTGAACCCAATCTCACACTTTGTCGTCCATTGTGATATCCGCGATATCCAGTGTATCATCTTCGAATAGATTGTTTCACAAGTTCAAAAACATGAAAGTCACACACTGAAAGGTCTACACGGTGAAAGGGTGCACGGTGAATGTTTTAGCTCCAGGGCTTCCCACCGAAAGTACTGCAATGTTGTCTTCACCGCATGGGCTGTATGTGAATGCCTTTGGACAACATGCCTGGCCGTTTCGACTTTTAATGGCTCGTCTAAGGCTCCGTAAAGTGGCTTATAACGCTGGGCATTGATGGTGGTTCCCCATTTCAGAAACTCGACAAGCAGTGGGCCCAGGGAGTAGGCCCCCCTCCATCTGAGTGGGACCTTGTGGTCAAAAAAGGACCTGTATCGTAGTGGACGATAACTTGTGTGACTTAAACCATACTGTCACTGTGCAACATGAAGCGTTGCGCATGCATCAGTCTCTCTACCAATATATGGTGTCTCCATACATGCAGTTACGTGGCATCGTTTAACGTCTAATGTGAAGTTAGACGCACTGACCTGGTTTCATTTGAATGAATCTTATATATTCCCTGCTTGTAGAAAGTATGAGTATTATGCATCAATACAGCCAAGTTTTTGAGGGAGAACATTTTTCGCCTCATTAATCCTTCATTTTAGCCCTTTTGCACTTTATCCAATGCACTTATGCCACTCAATTCCGCGGAAAATAGAGAGTTTGCTACCGAGTGTAAGGTTTCTTAAGACTGAATCACGGTATTCTGCTAATGCCAAATGAATAGTTCAAGGATTTCTGCTTTGAAATGTGTGATATGTATACGTTTCGAAAAAGAAAAAGAAAAAAAAAAGATCTAAGCTCTGTACAATGTGTTGTACCGCTAAAGGCAAAATAAGTCAAAGAAAAAACCGCTATTTCTTTACTAATTATAAAGCTCAAAGTCTCTCTGTCTGGATATCGGGATATCTGTCTGGATGTCTGAATCTCTGTGACGCGCACAGCGCCTAAACCGCTCGGCCGATTTTCATGAAATTTGACACAAAATTAGTTTGTAGCATGGGGGTGTGCACCCGAAGCGATTATTTGAAAATTCGATTTTGTTCTTTTTCTATTTCAATTTTAAGAACATTTTACAGAGCAAAATTATCATAACGTGGACGATTAAATTACCAAATTATCATAACGGAAACCGTAACATAGGCGAGCAAATGAACATAGCAAATTGGCGAGAAATTTAGTCATGCATTATTTGTAAATATACAGGCGAACCAAATGACCTTTTAATTTTTCTACTACGGGCAAAGCCGTGCGAGTATCACTAGTTTGAAATAAAATTCAGAAATAAAAGTCAGAATTTTTTTTATAATAAATAGCTTGCGACAAGGACTTCAAAGGGATCCCTCATTTGTTCTCGCCTCACAACTCAAATCAAAAGTTTTTATTTTTTCCCAGGAATCTCTAAACAAGTCAAAGAATTTAATTGTAATCAAACACTATCCCGAAGTCGTAATTTCCTGTGTCCCCTCAAACTGAAACCTTCCTTTTGAACATTTCCATCGTTTCACACCCGACAATCCTTCTTCATTTTTTTCCCCACCCTTTATTCTGCATATAAATAGAAGCTAGATAATATGTATACAAAGTTAGTTTACAGAGTCCTGCCGTTGTGAATCATAACGCTTCTGCACAAAGGGGAAAAGAATCAAAGGTGGTAGACTATGAAAAGCAACCCTGGAAACATAGAGGACATATCAGAAAGATTGCCGCCGACGCAGGAGAGAGAATTTACACTTGCCGAGTGTTGAAGCGATAGCGATTTCTGAAGGTAGAGAACCCCGAAGCATAAGATCAAAGGAAACCGGCAGGACAAATATCATTCCGACTGGCTGTTAGAGCCCGCCCAGATCCAATCGGCTCTTTCAATGCGTTATTGTGTTCGTTTAGGTGATGATGAAAAGGACAGGAATTGTTCATCATCAGAGAAGAGTTTTTTATTTTATTTTCAATCGCCCTTTTCCATTTTATTTCCTCGTTTCACCGCTTCCATCTCTTTCCTCGTTTTTTGAACGCTTGCTTGGTTCGATGGAAAAGACTTCATTTGCAAATTGCTCTCAAATAGTCTCCTAATACAATCATCGATGGCATGATCTTTGTTCGCGAAAAGATTAATTTCTTACGTCCAAAGAAAGTTCCTTCGTATACTTTCTCATTTCTAGTGGCATTAGTGGAAAGCAATTTCGCAAATGAAACGAGATTCTGTGATATATTTTTTTACAGCTCTTAAAGAAATTCAATTCGGTGGTACCCTGAAGGTATTTTGACGAATCTTCAATCAATTCTGTTTAACAAAGAATTTCGAAATTCTTATAAAATGTATTTTTTAATTTGGATAAATTCTCCATTAAAAAGCATTTTCATCACAAAACATAAAACTAAAAAACCTAATTTCTTTATAATGCTAAATGAAATGGTCCGTAAAGCTAAGAAACATTAAGACGTTGCCGTAGGTCAATTTTCATTTAAACTCTGAATGTCATCATTAACTTTTAAGTGATTATTGATCAAATAGTGATTTAAAGAAATAAAACACATATACACACAATTCCTCCATCATAAAAAACATCATTAACAAATTTTAATTACAGAGCTATTTGCAATGGATGAGGGATAGCAGGAAAAAGATATTGTGTATGTATGGGTCATTTCGGAGTGTTTAGTGTTACGTACTGGACATTTCCAGTAGCGTAACTATGGGTTCTGGCGCCCCTGGTGAACTTAAGAAGTTGCGCCCCCCACCCCCCAGGGTTGCCCTGAGAGGAAGTCATCGGAGGTCGCTATGACCTCCCTTTTTGGTCGGGGGTTATTTGACTAATGTAATCGACAAATTAGGAGACAGTTTTGCAACTTTAATATTCTTATTTTTTTTTTTTTACTGTTTACAATGATGCCCAATGTTACTTCGCAGAAGATGTTATCTATATGTATGTGTGTGCATACTCAAATTTTATCATTCGGTAAAATTGGGATTTCATTCGGCAAATTGAGAATTTTCCCCCTTCTCAAAAATTTTAGTTCTCCCCCACGATTTCACATAAACAAAATTAAACCAATAAAATTTGCAATTAGTTAATAAATATAAATAATGCACGTAGTTGAACCAAATGAAAATAAACATTTTTCAGTTCCGTTTATTGCAATGTATTTATTATTTTTTTCAAAACAGCTCCAACTTTTAATCAAATTTGTTTCAAACCACTTGGAGAAATGGAGAATATACAATAAACATAATTTACACATTTACTAAAAGAAAGAAATAAACCTTAAAAATTTTCTAAAATAAAAACCAAAGCATTTTAAAAGTTCTACTACAATTAGGAAAGCAAAGCAAATAAAAAAGCATTGCTAATCTGAAATTGACTAAAAAATACGACCATTTACATACAGTCAAAATAAAAGTAGGGGAATGTGGAGCAAAGTGAAATAACGGAGCAAAGTGAAATGATTAAATATTTACTCTGTTTTTCAGCACCACCTATCTCGTAATACTCTAACCATGTACTATCTTATGTAGTCTATTATAGTCAGGAAATCTTTGAAGATTAAAGCATATAATACAAAAGCGATTTTCAAAAAATGATACCAATTTTGCAATATTTTGCAGTTAGTCAAAAACTATTTTATTTAGTATAAATTGATTAAGTGTTTGTTATTAACAATTTAAACATTAAATGGAACCTACTACTGTTTATTACAGTGTTTATTTGTTTAATATAAAGCTTGTTTTTAGTTTAAACATTTTTTTACAATTAGTCGAGTGCATGTGAGGAAAAGTGAATGGTGCAAAGTGAAATAGTTGATTTTGCTTACTAATTCAATCATTTATCAAATCACTTACATGTACATTTATTAATTAATTTATTTACATTCCTTCGTTTAATAATTCATTTATTTTCTTATTCATTCACTATTTTATTCACTCATTTATTTTTTCTCCCATATTAACTATTTTATTCATTTGTTCTTTTCACTATCTATTATTTTTTTCATTTTTTTTTTATATTTTTTCATCCATTATACCAAGAATATTTTAAATTATGAAATAGAAAAAACTTAATTAGATGAGTATTTCATTTTTCACTTTGCTCTATAAAAGAAATCAGAGTGAAAAACTTCCATCTTTTTTTAAAGGTACAAATTTAGTGCAAAAATTAAAAATAATTCTTCAATGCAAGTTTCATTTATTAAATATATTGTTCTTTCTTCACTCACTGTAATTTTCAAAACAAATTTCCAGTTTTTTCAATTTGAAAAAAGTAAGTTATCTTAACTATTTCACTCTGCCTCACATTCCCCTGCTATTTTTATTCGCTAATTAAGGCCTCCCAATATTTTGTTCAAATTCGACTTTTCATTGCTTATGTTATTCATTATAATGAGAATAAGTAATTAGCCTAAGAAAAGCTATGCACTTTAAACTATACTCGACAAAATCCCCCCCCCCCTTCCAAAGGGAATCATCCGGCGTAGAACGCCCTGCACCACCGCTCCTTGGTATACAAATTTTGTGTACAAGTCTTTAGCTAACTCAATGAATCGAAATGGAATTTCACGCCATGGGTTAAAAAAAAATCCCTCCACCACCCCCTTTTTTTAAGCATTAAGGATTGTTTCATTTTCTCTTCTAGTTTTTTTTTTTTTTTTTGAAAGTTTTTTTTTATGTATGTTTTCATTTATAAAAGCATTTTTCTGCTTATATGATCATTTTTTTAAAAAAAATTCAAAAAAAAAAAAAAAAATAATAATAATAATTTTTGTTTATTAGTCGAAATGCCGCCCTCTGCCTGCTGCGCCCTGGCGAGAGCCACTCCTGCCAACCCCTTGTTACTCTACTAGACATTTCACAATCTGATTTCGAAATACGTGTGTTTTTGTTTCGCTGCAAAAATACAAATACGAATTTAAAATAACTGAAAACTTTTTTTATTTGTATTTTCACAACGAAAAAAAATGAAGCATTAATGTATGCTTTCAATTAAAAAATGGTGAAATTTAGATGCAGAGTTAAGAAAAGCGAAAAGCCTTGCAACAAACTTAAGTGAATGTGTAAAAGAAACAACAACTTCTCATGCGTTCCTCAGGATTTTTTATAAATGCAGGAATTTTACAATTGCCGCTGATTTTTTTTATTGTTGTTATTTATAAATATCATGTGTTAATTTATTCAGTATGTTTCTCTGCTATGCATTACCTTCAGTAAACTTTTTTCGATCTGCATTTTGGTGGTCAACATATCACACAACAATTTATAATAAAATTAGGAATGACGTTACCAATTTAAAGCCTATAAGATTTTGACTCATTAAAAATTTAGTTCATTTCTTTTGCGTGATAAAACTATGAAATTAAATTAGTTTTCCGTGACAAACTCTCATTTATAACAAAAAGGAAGGTTGTATTTAAAGCTGCTAATAATGTTTTTCATTTCGCGTTCTTTTGTAAAAATTTCTATGATAACACTGCTTTATACTATTATCACTATAACAAAAGTAATGAAAAAAGGTAGGTTCAGCGCCAGCTTGCGGAGGTTCACGCTTCCTGCCATCCACCTTTTTTTTTTTTTGCAATTTATTTCCACGTTAAAATAAATGAATCTTAGTTTTGATGCCTTGAACTTAGAAGCTTACATTTTCATCGGAATTAGAAATTTTTACATTAACTAATTCTAAGTTTTGCGATGTAAATAGTACTTTTGCGTTTTTACTTCTTTTTACAAAAAAAAGGAAGTATTGTATTCGCGAAAAAATTTTCACCCAAAAATCGGCCTTCATTCCCATTTTGCTCATCCCCAAATGAATGTTGAGTTTTTTTTTTCAACCTGACCACACTTGGATATGTGCCTAGGAACGTACAGACACCCGAAATATCCATTTTGACGATCCCCGAGTTAATTACAACGAGTTTTCTCGTGACGTCTGTATGTACGTATGTATGTGCGTATGTGTGTATGTGTGTATGTATGTCGCATAACTCAAGAACGGAATGTCCTAGAAAGTTGAAATTTGGTACATAGACTCCTAGTGGAGTAGTTGGGCACCTTCCTTTTTGGTTGCATTCGTGTGCTTCAAAGGGGGTCTTTTGCCCTTTTTGGGGGGGAAATCATTGTTAATTTCGATGTAAACTCACGTGGTGTTAATTTTTCGGACACTTGGCGATATATCGCCAGGCTTTTGGTCGCCAAGTTTTGTCGCCAACTTGGCGACAAATTTTGCGGATTTTTTTTTAAATTTTGTTTAATCTGGTTTCAATTTGGCCACAGTTAGTGATATTTAGAGAGTAAACTATTGAATCATATTAAAACTGCCAATAATGAGAAAATGACATTAAATTGGAGTAAAAGGAAGTCATGTGATGCACACATCAGCTCGTTTCTTAAGTTGTCCAGATGAATCTTATTTTTGATATTTTTAACTTAGAAGGTAAATATTTTTATTTTACGTGGTGCTATGTAAGTCTAAGTTTTCATTTTTACTTCTTTTTACAAAAAAGGAAGCATTGCATTCGCGAAAAAATTTTCACTCAAAAATCGGCCTTAATTTCCATTTTTCTCACTCTCTGTTGAGTTTTTTTCGACCTGACCACACGTGGATATGTGCCTAGGAACGTACAGACACCCGAAATATCCATTTTGACGATCCCCGAGTTAATTACAACGAGTTTTCTCGTGACGTCTGTATGTACGCATGTATGTGCGTATGTGTGTATGTGTGTATGTATGTCGCATAACTCAAGAACGGAATGTCCTAGAAAGTTGAAATTTGGTACATAGACTCCTAGTGGAGTAGTTGGGCACCTTCCTTTTTGGTTGCATTCGTGTGCTTCAAAGGGGGTCTTTTGCCCTTTTTGGGGGGGAAATCATTGTTAATTTCGATGTAAACTCACGTGGTGTTAATTTTTCGGACACTTGGCGATATATCGCCAGGCTTTTGGTCGCCAAGTTTTGTCGCCAACTTGGCGACAAATTTTGCGGATTTTTTTTTAAATTTTGTTTAATCTGGTTTCAATTTGGCCACAGTTAGTGATATTTAGAGAGTAAACTATTGAATCATATTAAAACTGCCAATAATGAGAAAATGACATTAAATTGGAGTAAAAGGAAGTCATGTGATGCACACATCAGCTCGTTTCTTAAGTTGTCCAGATGAATCTTATTTTTGATATTTTTAACTTAGAAGGTAAATATTTTTATTTTACGTGGTGCTATGTAAGTCTAAGTTTTCATTTTTACTTCTTTTTACAAAAAAGGAAGCATTGCATTCGCGAAAAAATTTTCACTCAAAAATCGGCCTTAATTTCCATTTTTCTCACTCTCTGTTGAGTTTTTTTCGACCTGACCACACGTGGATATGTGCCTAGGAACGTACAGACACCCGAAATATCCATTTTGACGATCCCCGAGTTAATTACAACGAGTTTTCTCGTGACGTCTGTATGTACGCATGTATGTGCGTATGTGTGTATGTGTGTATGTATGTCGCATAACTCAAGAACGGAATGTCCTAGAAAGTTGAAATTTGGTACATAGACTCCTAGTGGAGTAGTTGGGCACCTTCCTTTTTGGTTGCATTCGTGTGCTTCAAAGGGGGTCTTTTGCCCTTTTTGGGGGGGAAATCATTGTTAATTTCGATGTAAAGTCACGTGGTGTTAATTTTTCGGACACTTGGCGATATATCGCCAGGCTTTTGGTCGCCAAGTTTTGTCGCCAACTTGGCGACAAATTTTGCGGATTTTTTTTTAAATTTTGTTTAATCTGGTTTCAATTTGGCCACAGTTAGTGATATTTAGAGAGTAAACTATTGAATCATATTAAAACTGCCAATAATGAGAAAATGACATTAAATTGGAGTAAAAGGAAGTCATGTGATGCACACATCAGCTCGTTTCTTAAGTTGTCCAGATGAATCTTATTTTTGATATTTTTAACTTAGAAGGTAAATATTTTTATTTTACGTGGTGCTATGTAAGTCTAAGTTTTCATTTTTACTTCTTTTTACAAAAAAGGAAGCATTGCATTCGCGAAAAAATTTTCACTCAAAAATCGGCCTTAATTTCCATTTTTCTCACTCTCTGTTGAGTTTTTTTCGACCTGACCACACGTGGATATGTGCCTAGGAACGTACAGACACCCGAAATATCCATTTTGACGATCCCCGAGTTAATTACAACGAGTTTTCTCGTGACGTCCGTATGTACGTATGTATGTGCGTATGTGTGTATATGTGTATGTATCTCGCATAACTCAAAAACGGTATGCCCTAGAAAGTTGAAATTTGGTACGTAGACTCCTAGTGAGGCCAAATTGTACACCTTCCCTTTTGGTTGCATTCGAATGTTCCTAAGTGGGTCTTTTGCCCCTTTTTGGGGGAAATCATTGTTAATTTCGATGTAAACTCAAGTGGTGTTATAATTTGTCGGACGCTTGGCGATATATATCGCCAGTATTTTGGTCGCCAAATTTTGTCGCCAACGTAACGACAAATTTGGCGTTTTTTTTCTGATTTTCATTTTACCACTGTTGGTGATATTTAGAGAATAAACAATTGAATCACATTAAAATTGCCAATCATGAGGAAATGACATTAAATTCGAGTAAAAGGAAGTCATATGATGCACACATCAGCTCGTTTTGATTAGTACCCAAGTATTTTTTTTTTTTTTTTGCTGCGTTTGACTAGCTGAAGCGATGTTTTCATTTTTCATTTCCTTTTTAAATTCTGAGTGTTGGTATGTGATTTGTACTTTTACATTTTTGATGAATCTTAGCCTTTGATATTTTGAACGTAGAAGTAACGTAACCTTTTCATTCTACATTTTTGCTATGTAAGCGTAAATTTTATCATTTCGTGATTTATACTTTTTTTAGCTAAACTTTACTTTATGGATATTAGTTTTTAGGACTAAGAAATTTTTAAATTTTTTATTCTAAGTTTTGCTTTGTGGGTTTATAAGTTTATTATTTCCCGCTACGAGAAAGTACTCTTGCAATTTTCCCAGTTTTTTTAAATTTGACAAGATGAATCTCAGTTTTGACAATTTTGACTTAGAAATTGTTTAACTTTTATTCTTAGTGTTCCTATGTACTTTTAAGTATTATTATTCCATGATTCGACCTCTTACATTTTTTGCTAAGTTAAACTTCATGAAACATAGTTTTGATATTTTAACCTTAAAAGTTTTTTTTTTTCTCTAGGTTTTCCTATGTGAGTATAAGATATATTATTTTCTGATTAGCACTTTAGAAATTCTTCCTACGTTTTCTAGATAAAATCTTGGTTTTAATCTTTTGGAGTTAGAGGTTTTAAGTTTTTGCTTTAAATTTCATCATGTTAGTCAGAGCTTTATCATTTCAGGATCAGTGATTCACATTTATTAGCTAAGTTTTACTTTATGAATCTTAGTTTTGATCTTTTGAGTCTAGAAATTTTCTATATATATTTTTTTTTAATTTAATTTTTTCTATGTACTTAGTTTTTTGATTTTTTTTTCTTAAGTTTAACAAGATGGGGCTTAGTTTCCAATATTTTGAACTTTGAAGTTCTGCACTTTCATTCTACGTTCCGATAGGCACTTCGGCACCTGCACCTGTTGGCGTCGAAGAAACCTTTCTCCACTACTATCAACTACATGCTTTTTAATCTTTCTGTTGAAATTTTCCCCATGCGAAACGATGGATGTGATTTAATAGTGATTGTTCTCAAGCGGTAATAACACAAATTTTCTCTACAGAGATAGTCGAACTCACTTAGAACGAGCCCTGGTTAAACGAAAATCCGTATTTAGTGAGGAAATCATAAGTACTTGGTTGGTACAATGTTAAATCTATGGGAGCACAACTCGCTTTTAAAGAGGAAACCATGTTTTTGTGATTCATAAAATTTCTGTTGATTTCTAGTTCAGGTTATCTTTTTGTTTTTTGGTAAACATTGTTTAACGTTCAGCAGTCAACCTGAAGTTAGTAACAAATCATAAACCCTGAGAACAAGCGATAACGGCACTTTTTTTTTTTTTTTTTTTTTTTGACTTGTGGAGTAAAGAAGCAACTAATGCTTATATGTGTACTTCTCAAAAACAATGACACAAGAAAAAAACATTCAGACAGTTCAAAGCAAATTAACCAATTTTTTAGGTACTGCAAAGAGATTAAAAAGAAGGGAAAGAAAGCAACTACGATGAATTTGTATGATTTTTTTTTTTTTCGTGAACTCGTTTCTTGCGAGCACTCTGTTATAACGAGCAAATATCGCAATCCCTTTGCACTCGTTAAAAGCGAATCAGACTGTGATTATATATCAACAATTATTAGAAGAAACGTAGAAAGATCTACCCATCTCATAAATCCGACTTTTAATATGTTTAATTTAGATCCTTTTATCTTACTTCCATTAAAAGTTTCTAAAACGCACCCGCACAAAAGACGGCTAAATGTATCGTAAAAACATTGCTAAACACACAAAAAATGTTTTAAGGGAAAAAACTAACTAAATAAATATTGAGAAATAAACATTGAAATTTTGGTACTGAGGTGGAGATACACGTATCTTTTGGTTTGCCTACTCCCCCCCCCCACTCTTCCCTTCATAGCTTCCAAGGAATAGTCGAATTTGAACAAACCAATTTTTGTTACAATAAATGCAATGTCAATAGGCGCAAATAAAACTTTAAAATAAGCAGAACCGTTTCGAGGGCAATCGCCCCCTCCGTCAGTGCATAGCTAAGAAATAATAAACATTGCAAGAATTTCGTTTAAATACTCGAGAAACTGTCTCCAATTTTGTTTGTTCCTATTAACGCTACACTTATTTTAACATTTTGCGCAAAGTATTTGATTTTAAAACCAATTTTTGTTCAAAAGATCCCGGTCGGGGAATCTCATTTCCATGCATCATTTTTTGTTCTGAATACATTTTCCTTCAATTTTAAAAATTTTAATACAGCTTTAAATTAGCGTCTAACGAGAAAATTAATGAATCGAACTTAAAGGCAGATTTTCCTCGTACAAACTTTGTTGAAAAGAGCTCTTGATGAGGAACATGTTCAAGAAAGGATTTTTTTTTATTCCAAGGGTTCCTTTTTTGAACTTTTCAAACTTTTTTACGGTTAAGTCTAAGGGAGAAGTTCAAATTATTTAAAAAAGAAAACGTTAAAAATTGCTCGTAACCACCGACAAACTGAAAATATTGCAGAAATTCTGAACATGCTCTTAGTATTCTATTTTAAGAAATAGAAAAAGATTTTAATGAATTAAAATAAATGCATTTTCTCTTAAACTTAGCATTAAAAAAAGAGATTGATTGATTGAATCATAATGAAGTGAATTCAAAGCGCGAGAACACTGCAAATTTTCTATGCGTAATAGAAAGTTCTTATTGATAACTTAAAATCTCGATTATGACAAGAAACTATCACTAACTTGTTATTCACTTTTGCTTTTGGCAACGATTGAGAAGTATAAAAAACAATTTTTTTTTTAAAGATTTTTTAACATATGTTTTTAAAGGTTTTTTTTAAATTAATTTTTTTAATTTCAAGCATTTTTAGGTAACTATAGTAAAAATAAAATTAATGTTCAGGAAAAAAGAATTTCCCTTCTATATAAAATTGTTCAAATTAGGTTCTTGTGTGTTTTTTTTCTTCCTTTATTTATTTATTTATTTTATTCGTTTATTTTATTTTTATTTATTCATTTTTTCTGTTTGTTGAAAGTCGAAAATTTATTTTTAAGGAATGTTTTGTTATTATTATTATTTTTTTTTGCATTGTTTTTTTTTTCCTTTTCTTTTCGCATATTTTTGCTCACTTTTATATTGGGGAAAAAGTACTTCAAAATTAGTAATAAAGCAGACTGTTTTAGTTATGGCTGTTTCAAGTAATTCATTCTTCACATTTTCATTTCTAACAATATCTTTTTCTCATATTAAGCAAACCTTCATGATTTCTTTTTTTTTTCCTGTGAATGTGTGCGTTTTTCTATTTTGAAACTGGCTAGAGTGAAACTGCTTTTTTCTCCTAACGCAGAGAATAAAATTTATGTAACAGAAAGATTTCCCCCAAAAATAACGCAACTCATTTTTAAAGCGAAAACCACAAAGACACCTACTACTACCTTCTATTTGTGACAGTCAGCATAATAACACGTTATACGCAATTGTTTTGCTGTTGTAAAAAATCCTTTCTGGTAAATTACATAACATAACAGATTTTCCAACGTAAAATATGTATGGATGTCTTTTTAATGAGACACAACGTGGCATTTGTTTTGGGACAGAAAAAAACTACAGAAGCTATCAAAAAGTGCTATTGCATTTTTACGAAGTGTTACACTATGTCACGCCTTTCCTGCAGATAATGAATACCACTATCTAATACTACATTGTCCGTTTGTGTCCAGCCTCTTCTATTCCATCCACTAATGACCACTAAGTCCAAAGTGATTAAGGAACCAAACTATCAGGAAAATAGCTCTACGTCGTACATCTGTTGCATTTCGTATTGGAAAACCCATTAGGGAAATTCGCTAGTCCTCCTTCCCCCATCCAAACTTGTTCCCCCTTTTTTTTATTTCCGCAGAAAAACTTTGGTGGAAATCGTTCTTATGGAAGCTATATTTGAGTTTTGTAGCGTTATTTCTTCTCATATTTTTGAGCATTTAATGGTTGCGGTTAGTGCTGAGGCGAATTTTGTATAGTACTTGAACAGCGCGTACTGGAGGCCCCTCATTAATAATATAACCATTTTTCTTTAAAATCTTTCTCTTCGAGGTTTTAAGTGACAGTTTCATTTTCTGAGGAATTTTGCCGTAGTTCTTATATCACAGCGATAATATGTTAATGTTCCATCATTGTTGAATAAAAGTAAAATTTTTCACATTTTCTCCATGCTAAACATGAAATATCATTTTTCTTCTTCATTTTGGTTAGAATGCTAGGAACTTTCCAAGTTTCTGCTATTCAAAGCATCGAATTTTATAAATGGTAAAACTTTAGGGAAAATATATATCACTGTTTAAAAGTACGAAAAGCAAGAATAATCAAATAGAAGAAAAATATAATTTTCTCAGGTGGTATCGGTTATGAAGCCACGCTCTCTTGAAGTAAACGGGAAAATCGTTCATATCGAACTTTCCCGTGTCTTTCAACTAAACTTGTTCCATAACAATGAGTTTTTTTTAACGGCAATTATGAATTCTGATGTGAAAAATATTTTAGACATAGTGAACAAAAAGATCTCCGTTTGTTTTTTTTTTTAAGATTAGTCTTTCTTCTAAAAATGTTACTTTTGATCAATGAAAACACTTATGTCTTTTACTCTCTTAAAAAAAAATTAAAAATTAAAAAAAAATCTAGTTTTTTAAACTTTTATGTTACTATGAGTATTTTTATGGTGGGGGGGGGGGTGAACATATTTCCATACCACTCAGTATTTTTTTGAAATTCTGAGCTCGATATATTATTAAACTAATCGATCTAATCTATATATAATTAAAAATATCTATTCCTTATTTGTTTAGTTTCTTTCTACAAAAAAGTTTATTTTCCTTCAACGACAGCCTTGAACTCATTTTTTCCATTTAATTCAAAGATGTGGCAGAGGTTAGTCCTTCTCCTACTTTGTCAAAGATTTTACTCTTATTACTTAATTAAATGACGTTTTCTTTGAAAAAAAATTACCCTCTTCTTTTTAAAATTTTCTTGTGATATTGATGAGCTTGATTATGTTAGAAGTTATTTATTTTTGCTACCTAGATACAGGTAGTTATCAAAATAATGGAAACACCTGTGAATAAAAGTGACATTTTTGAATGTGCTTCGTACGTATTAAAGAATAAAACTAGATATCTGTTTTTTTTTTTTTTTTTTTTTTTTTTTTTGATAAATAGCAATATACATATTCTGGTAGTATATGGTGGATTAACTGAAGTTTTAGACGTCTTGGATTTTTTCAAGCGGAAGAAATTTCGGACCTCTTAAATTTTAAAAGAGGCCAAATTGTTGGAGCGTGTCAAGCTGAAGCAAGTGTAAATGAAGCATCTCAACTTTTTGGTGTTTCTAGATGTACAGTATCTGACTATCATGACAGTATGCACACAGCGCGGTAAGACAAGCTCGGCAAAGCAAAATAGTGCACGGAAAGAGAAGCTTAGTGAAAGAAACCGACGTTATTGAAGAGGATTCTTATGTCTAAAAAGTGAACAATATCATCAAAAATGACCAGAGAACTCAATCACCATCTGGATTCACCAGTGTAAGTGATTAAAGTCAGAAGGCACCTTTATCAACAGAACATTTATGGCAGAGTAGCGATTCCCAACACACTTGTCACAGAGTGTTTCCATTATTTTGATAACTACCTGTATATATTTCAATAAATTCCTACAACATATTATATTCACCAGCACAAGAGTACTCCAAGGGAAAAAGGAAACACCTATCGCCAGTAACCGGAAGTCAATGTCGAAAAGATATACGATCATTAGCTTGATCAGTTACAGTTTGAACCATCGTAAAGTTTGTTTTTGACAAAAAAAAAAAAAAATCCATGACTGATCTAGATTTTTGAAAAAAAAAAGCAAACTGATTTTTAAAAAAAACCGTGAAGCATTTTGGCAATTCTTTGCACGGTTATTTTCTTAGCTGAAAATATAGTTTCATTTTGTTCTAATTGTATTTGTCACTAACCGTAATTGAAGTGCACTAAGTTCTTTTAAGATTGGAGACACTGAAAAATATACTTAAAAAGTAAACACAACTGTGAAAAGTAAGACTATTAAGAAAACTTATGCAAAAAATATATTTTTCTTTTTTTTTTCTAATTCTCTCTCTTTCTCTCTCTCTTTTTTTTTTTTTTTTTTTTTGACCCGTTTTTAATTAACTATATCTATAAGAATTGATAAACAGTGTTATAGAAAGGTTAACTCAGAAAGTAAATATTTCACAGATAAGACAATTTCTATAGAGCACATTTACTCTGTATAAAGTTATGTCAACTTTTGTCTATTTTGAAACAATTAAAATTGAATATTTTGTGAGTGCAACAAACTAATGGTCGAGAATAAAAGGGGAAAACTCGTGTCAGGTAAAAGAAAAATTTGATTGCAACTATAAAGTGCCTTTTTCGAGTATTAAGATTGCTTTGAAATTTTTTGTCAGCAACGTCAGAGCTCACAAGTTAATTATTTTACTATTAATCAAGCTAAGTGTATGGTTTTATTAGAATTCGAAGCTAATCTTTTGTTTTAGATGTTAGGCGAAGTTGTGTCACTTTTGTTTAAGAATTCCTAGCAAAACATTGACATTCAAAATTAGATATGAAAAAAGCCTAATTTTTTTCAAAACTGAAAAACTAAATGACGAAAAAGTATTGTTGGAACTCGTCAAACTACAAATGTACTCGTCGTTTACAATTATCTAATGACGTCTGTATGCAAGCAATGTATTTCATAGCTACATGGAAATTTTCTAAAGTTTTCATGTGGTCCACACAAAAGGTTTGTTCCTAATGCAAAGGCTTATTTAAGGGAGATAAAATTTTTAAAAAAATCAATATTTTAAAAATTAATATAACATTACCGACATCACGCAATCTTTAATTTTACTTATACTTAGCTATTGACACAAAACTAGTTACGAAATTGTGTTCCTTTGTCTACATTTGGAAGTTGCCATCCCCCCCCCCCCCGGCAATAAGTAATAAGCTCAAATCCCATGCCACGTGCAGGATTAGTAGAATATTATATATATTTTAAATTAATATGCGTTACTGCCATCAAGCAATTTATCATTTTACTTATACTTAGCAATGAAAGCAACACTAGCAATGAAATTGTGTTCCCATCCTTCTTGTTAATGTCTATTTTCACAGTACAAAACTTCAGTTGTCATTTAAAAAAAAAAGCCAAGATTTATTTATGTGTCTGTGATGCATTTGCGTCTTTAGATAAATATGAATGATGCTAACATAGATGGAAATAAAGGGAAGCGTTTTTTTTCTTTTATTTATTTTAGCTCCATGTTGCTTGCTAGGCTATTTTCGTGCCTAATATTTACTTTTGAAGATAAATTTAGATGTTTACGAGCTTTGTATGTGACGAAATGTCATCAAAGTCACAAAATATATCTCGCTTGCTCGGTTAAAATCATTTTCCCCTCATTATTTCTTCCTCACAACGTGCTCTGTAATTAAAAATAGATTGAAGAGTTAGTTTGATTATCAACTATCTATTTTTAGTATTATGTTTCTGAATATGAAAATGACGATTTCTATATTTTTAATGGAGACTACAAAAGGTTATTCGAGAGTCGTGCTTTTGTAAATGTATTACAGAAGCAGTAATAATAGTGATATAATGATATTATTTTTGCTTTTTAAATAAATTTATACTTGGTAACAAAATATGGAACTGAATTCAACCTTTAATCATCTAAAGCATAATCCTTAAAAAACAATTCCTCCCAGACCTTCATTCCTGCATGTGTGCATGGATTTTTTTCTTTTAATTTTCATTTTTTAAAGTGGCCGTATCTCTCTCAGTTATCTTAAGATTAGAATTATTATTAAGAATAATGGTTTTCAAGAGTTGAAACCATTTTCTGAAAGAAGAAAACGAAGCATATTTTGTGTAAAAAGGAAAGCAATTAAGCTACAAATTAGTAAAAAAAAATTTTTTTATTGTTCTCTCGAACTGTTAGAACATTGTGTGTTTGAGTAAATTCCAACGATTATTTTTTGAATAGAAATGCACAGGGTGTTTATCAACTCTTGCACTGTTAACGAAAAATTTGCTCACCACAAAAAACTATTTCAGACTTACACATTTTCTTTTTTAAATCCTCATCCCATCAAACTTTTATCCTCATTGGTACAATATTAGCTGAAAGCATGCAGGTGGCGCTAGCATCAAAAACTGAAAATGGCGTCTATTAAAGAAAAAAACCTTCAAGGACACCGCGAAGTCGGATTTGAAAGGTAACCCCTCAAAATTTTTGGTTTAAACACGCATTGCCAATCATAATATGGCAGTCTATATTCATATGAGGACTATTATGACCAAACCCTTACCCCTAGTTGAAAATGGTCTAAGTTTTCCCAGAACTAAGAAGGGTGCATTCGTAGAAGTATATTAAAGTTATGAAAAAAGTTTTTGAGACAAGGAAATGGCACTTGCAATTCATACAAAAATTTCATCCAAAATTTAAAAAAAAAAATGGTATTCTTACGGTCACGAAAAAATTTTAAAAAACTTGTAACATGCACATTTTTTAAAATTTTCATGGACTCATTTAAATGAACTGAAGGAAGTTCTTAACAATTCCGAAATTTCCTTGCTAATTTCTGTCCCAACTAGTTTGTTTTCTTCAATGCATAACCGAAAATTTAGCTCTTACTCCTAATTTAGAGATAATTATTTCATTAAATCTTTATGTAACAAGTTTATTTAGCAAATGAGCTGTAGTGTCATTATTACTAAACTATCCCATCAACAAATGCTGTTCTACATTAGTTCCCTACTTTTGAAACTTTTGATTACTTATTTAGCAGATTACACATGTATTAGTCTATTAATCTTAAGCGCCCATTATAAACGTAGCCTCAAATAAATACAAATCAAAACAATTATTCTGCCGTGTGCAGGTAAAGGGCAGTAATTGCATTTCTTTCTTTCTTTCTTTCTTTTTTCTTTTTTTTTTTTTTTTTGCATTTCTTCATCTATTGTACGTTATCTTGATTGTACAAGCTCGCTCATTTGGTTTCCGCTGAAAAAAAGGCGTGAAAAAGACTTCCCTATTGTTAGTATTGAATCCAAAACACGTTTCTTCAAATATCTCGAAAACTCATTTCTGCAGATACCGCCGTTTACCTTCACACGGTAGTATTAGTAATTGAAATCCTTGAAATTCCAAGTTCATTTGGCGAACTAGCAGGTAAGTCATTATTTCTAAACTATCCAAGTAGCAAATGATGTTTTACGTGTGTTCCCCTTTTTAAGAAATTTTTTACTAGTTATTGACTCACATTATGCACGTAATCTAAAATACCACTCAAAACAATTATTACGTAAAAATTATTTCATCCCTCAAGTGTAAGTTGAAAGGACAAGCAAAAAGCTACAGCATCCATCTAAACAAATACGATACGAAACAGAAAGCCGCCATTTCCCCCATTACGTACCACAGGGATTGCTCCTGAAGAACCCCAGCGAAGTGTGAGCAGCGGAGTTGATTGAAGCCATTGTTCGCAGAACTCCCTTGGTATTGTCCCCAACAAGGTGCGCCATCCCTTTGTCCTAACTAGCACCCTTTGTTTTCTAAAAGCATGGCCTCTAATGATGTGTATTGTGGCCTTATTACTTCACTGCGGCTGTGTTTTGAAGCTGCAACTCCTCGTATTGAAAGCAATTGCTTATCCTGCAAATAAGGATGATTGTATATGAGGATCTAACGAATCATTAAAGATTGCGTAAAAAATGACGTTAGTAGTAAAAGAAACTTGATATATTTACAACTTGACAAGTAAAACTGTTTTCAGGTTCAGTCAATGGGTTTGAAGGAGGAGTTACATGGGCATACGTGTTCTTTTAATTAAGCCTCAAAAAAAAATTAAACCTTTTTTTTTTAACATATCTACTGTTGAATGGGAAGTTATATTCTAACTATGCTAATTTTGATATAATGTACTAGAGAGTATGCATTTCTAAAATTGTTGTTCGTGCAATACTTTTCAAAGTACATATTTACTGCATCGAAGCAAGTAAATTAGCTGCAATTTCGTGAAATGAATATTTGCGCAATGAGTCAATTAGTTTTCATTTCTTGCTGCTAGTATTAATGAAGAGAACATATTATAGCTATTCTTATAACTAGCATTTATATCACGAGAAAATCAGTTTTTAATTTTACGCAATTGACGAGTGAGTGTTTTTATAATGATTAAATTATTTATAATTTCTTATACCTTCTGCTTAGACAAAACGCAACAAGTAAATTTGCTTTAATTTCGTGTAACGAGTATTTATTCAATGAGTCAATTTGTTTTCATTTTTTGCTGCTAGTGTTAATGCAGAGAACATATTATAGCTATGATTTCTCGTAGCTAGCATTTATATCATGAGTAAATCAGTTTTAATTTCAAGCTTTTGACGAATGAGTATTTTTGTAACAATTAAATTATTTATAATTTCTTATACCATCTGCTTAGATAAAACGCAACAAGTAAATTAGCTTCAATTTCGTATAACGAATATTTATGCACTGAGTCAATTAGTTTTCATTTCTTGCTGCTAGTGTTAATGCAGCACATATATTATAGCTATAATTTCCAACAGCGTGCAATTATATCATGAGTAAATCAGTTTTAATTTTCAAGCGCTTATCAAGTGTATATTTAAAAAATACTTTAATGTGTTTCATTTCTCATACCTTCTGCTTTCTTGAGGCGCAATGAAAAAATTAGTATTAATATCATGTTGCTCTTAAATTTATGCAGAGGTATACTAAAGTTATAATTTCTTATACCTTTAAAAAATTTACTCATTTATGTCATGAGTAAATCACAGTTTTAATTTCAAACGCTCATCATATGAGCATTTTTATAATTATTTAATTAGTTTTTATGCTTACTCAAAGTGCAACACATGAATTAGCTTTGATTTCGAATGAATATTCATGCAATGAGTAAATTAACTTTAATTTCCTATAGCTATAGTATTAATGCAAATAGCGTATTATAATTTCAATGTCTTATACCTAGCATACTTATACATAAGACATATTTACTGCATACAGTACGCAACAAGTAAACCCGTTTCAATTTCGTGTAATAAATACTTATTCAATGAGTAGTTTAGATTTCATTTATCCTTTCTTTTATTTGCACACTGAGTATGTTGTAGTTTTAATTCTTTACAGCCACTATTTATGTGACGAGTAAATTAGTTATAATTTCACACCCATGGGTATAAAATATTTTTACAATGATTAAAGTATTTTTTACTTGTTTTACTTTATGCTTACATGCAAAATATTGCACGCAAATTAGTGCATCTTCCTTTGACTTTTCCGTACGCGATAGTGATTATGTCTGCTCTTGTGATTTTGAAATAAACAAAATTGTTATTCAATTTTAGATACTTACACTTATAAAAATGGAAAAAAAATTACATTTTTACAGCTGAAATACTAACATGCAAAAGTACTTCAAATATTTACTCAGAAGCAAATGCTTACATACTAAGTACACTAGTGCTTCTTTCTATAAAATGTAGCTTGCAAAATCAGAACATGATAATAAGTGTTTCAGTCATTTGCTATATAATAAGCAAATTGTTTTATACTTTTAAACTACATTTTACATAGTCTGAGAATTTTTTATTACAGTTGAACTCGCTTACGAGCACTCGTTATAACAGAGTGCTCGTAAAAACAGAGTTCGTGAAAAAAATCATAAAAATTCATCATAGTTGCTTTTTTTTCCCTTCTTCTTTTTAATCATTGTACAACCGAATTGATTGGTTACTTTGCTTTGAACAGGCTGAATGTCTCTTACGTCATTATTTTTGAGGAATACAAATATATACACATTAATGTTTCTCTCCACAAATTAAAGAAAAAGTATTATCACCTCTTGTTCTCAGGATTTATGATTATCACTAACTTTGGTTGGCTTTAAAATGTTAAAGAAAATTTACCAAAAAGGGATAAGTCGAGCTGGAAGTCAATAGAAATTTTACAAATCACAAAAAGATTGCTCGCTTTAAGTGGGGTTTGCTCGTTAATAGCGAGTTATGCTCCCATTCACTTAACATTGTACCAACAAAGTATTTTCGATTTCCTCGCTAAATCCGGTTCTCGTTAAATCAGGGCTCATTTAAAGCGAGTTTGTCTGTATTTCCTATATATGTAGCTTATAATGTCCTTCATTTAGTAATTTTTATTTATATACTTAGTAGGGCTTAGAGGCAAAGAAAAGGAAAGTCCTTTGCTTTCCTCGAGCCAATGTTTTTCTTCGATATGCAAATCCGCGTTTTTTTTTTTTTTTTTTTTTTTTTTGCTCTATCCAATGACTAAGTAATGAGTCAATTACTATTCATTTTTAGTATTTTATAATGCATAAATTTTCAACATATTTTCAGTCCTACTGTCCATGCAGTGCTAAAATATATGTCTGTTCATGTATTGTTTCCCCAGACTCAATTTTGCCTAGACTCAATGACATAAGAAAGAGTCATTTAGACAGTTCAAAGCAAAACCAACTTATTTGATACTGTATAGTGATTAAAAAGAAGAAAAAAAAGTAACTATGATGAAATTTTATGATTTTTGTTCCCAAAACCGCTTTTTACGAGCACTCGGTTATAACGAGCAAATATCGCGGGCCCTTGGCACTCGTTATAAGCTAGTTCGACAGTATAACTAACTCCGATGACTAACACCTCCAAAAAAAAAAAAAATTTTGATGTTGAGTCATAATAATAATAATCAATATGAAGTTATAGGTAGCCATTATCTCGTGAGGTTGGATTTTGTTCTTGACATATCCAACCTCCAAACCCCCAACCAAACCAACTTATTTGATACTGTATAGTGATTAAAAAGAAGAAAAAAAAGTAACTATGATGAAATTTTATGATTTTTGTTCCCGAAATCGCTTTTTACGAGCACTCGGTTATAACGAGCAAATATCGCGGACCTTTGGCGCTCGTTATAAGCTAGTTCGATGGTATAACTAACTCCAATGACTAACACCTCCAAAAAAAAAAAACTTTTGATGCTGAGTCACAATATGTCACATATAAGACAACACAAGAAAGATTTACAGCACAAAGAGCTGTAGGCTTTCCGGAGGGAGTCGAACCCACGACATTCGGCATTCGAAGTGAAGTTTCTACCTCACAGCCATGGGGGCTCCACCTATTTACTTTTATGTGATTAAAAAATAAATAAAAGTTGCAAATGGAGATTAATATGAAATAGTTGGGTAATGTGGAACAGGCAGTTCATACTATTGAAAAGCTTCGAAAGTTCGTTTTTTTTTTCTTTTTTGTTGTTGGTGCTTTGGAACTTCTGGTTTTTTCTATTAGTCCTTTTCTTCTAGTTTATGGGTGTTCAACCAGTTACAATTTAGGCAACCCTTTGAGCTTACAGGTTTTTTTTTTAAACTAATTTCTTGATCTAGGAGCAGTAAATATAGGATATCAAAGCTGTATCTTTCTCAAATTTATACAAACATTTTTGCATCTTTATTTTATCAGAACACAAACATCTTAATAGATTATAAATGATTAGGTTTCTAACTTTTTTTTCTTTGGTTTTCGAAAATATAATCTATGATTAATACACAAAAGTAAAAATAATTATAGCAATTTAATAAGAAGAAACTTTTTTTATAACTTCGCTGTAATAGATTTTTATTGCAAAGTATTTTTACGCTTGGAATGATTTAATTTTATCGATAAATAATTTACTTATATTTTAATTTCAAAAGTAAACTGGCTTTAAGAATTGCATCTTTCGTAAAAGTTAAATTTTTGCTTATGTTTTGGCACTTTGTATAGAAAAATGTGATCATTTGCGGACTACTGTCAAAATTACAGGGGTTCTACGGTTGCCCTAGATCCCTGAACTCTTTTTTATATGGGGAGTTGGTTGTTATAGAAGAAGATCCAGCTTTCCTGCCCTTTTTTGACTTCTGCTTTTTTGAAGGTACTAGTGTGTTGGGTAGGACAAAATTTATTGATTAGTGTGTCTGTGGAATGGGCTATTGTAGAAATTGAAGAACACGAAGTCTACAACTCATCTTTACAAATTGTTAAACAAATAAACGGTATTCACATTATTTGCACACTATTTGATTTTGAGATATACACGTATGCACACATACGAAATTTTTAAATGTTTCTTTACTCCACAAACGAAAAAAAGCACTGTCATCGCTTGTTCTCATGATTTATGATTTGTTAAACTTTGGCTGACTTAGGAATATTAAAGAAAATTTACCAAAAAAAAAAAGGATAAGTTGAGATGGAAGTCAATAGAAATTTTAAGAATCACAGAAATATTGCTCGCTCTAAGCGAAGTTTCTTCGTTAAGAGCGAGTTATGCTCCCATAGACTTAACATTGTACCAACCAAGTATTTCTGATTTCCTCGCTGAATCCGGGTTCTCGTTAAAACAGGGCTCGTTGTAAGCGAGTTCAATTGTAATATATAATCATGGTGATTTGAGGATTTTATCCAAAAACCAGTTATTCATAGAAATCTAAAGGGTATTTCATAATATCCTCTTTACAATCTTACCAAAAAAAGAAATAAATTCTTAACTCACTTCAATTAACAGAAAAATTTCCTCAAATGATATGGTATTTTATCATGATCTTACGTCTCTTATTACTTATTAGCATTGCCTTAACTACGCAAAGTCGACTTCGTTTAATTGCATACACTCAGTGTTTACATACGTGTTTCCTCGGATCTATAAGCATACTAAGAGAAAATCCGCACCTCTCGTTAACCGAAATCGGCTTGCATTTATCCTACCCTCTGCCCTACCAAGTATTTCGAATGGTATTCTTAATTAGGTCGAGGGCTTGTATGAAGCAAGACTAACATTGTAAGGGGCAGTCGCCATCCCCCTATACTGGAAGATGTTTACGTTGGTTCTATCCTCATTAGACGAGTCAAATCAGCTTTATACGCAAGGGACAGCCTTTATCTGAACAAAAAGAAGGAGCTTTAACAATAAGTTGCTGGATTACGGCTGAAAGGATTTTCAGACTGCGAACAATAAACTATTCTAACCTCACGAAACAATATAATGTAATTTCGCTTAAAATGTAACTCAAAAAAAAAAAACATAGTAAAAATATGCCGATCTGTGGGATTGAATGCCGATTTATTTAAGCATACTCGAAAATGTAATCTAATGTCTATTGAGTCACAGTGTAACAGTATAAGATTAATTACATACGTAATACAGTTATCTTAGTCAAACAATTATGGATTGCAATACCGGACCAAAAACTCAATACCCGTATTCGGTATTTTTAAAACGTGATACCGGGATACCGGTATTAATACCGGTATTTGAAATTTCTTAAAAAGTGCTTGAAAACATATTGTTTTGTTACCAAATTTCATAGTTTTGTACAAAAATTGCATTATTTATGAAAAGTGTTGTGGGCACATAAAAATTAAGTAACAAATGTCATGATAAAAATTCAATAATATTAAAAAAACATAATGCATCTATTGAATTGTCTCTGAGCCTGGAACTCATTTAGTGCTCAACTTTCCAACGGTTGAAAATACTCTTTATGAATTCACGCAGGTCGGTAGCACTGTTAACAATGCGCAATACACCTCCTCTAACTGTCTAGAAGTCCTTCATCTTCAAATTATTCGGTCTCTTGCTTGTTATTTTTGGAAAAATCCTTCGGTGTGTTTTTTTCTTTTGTATTGTGTGTATTATTATTAGTTTCTTAGATTTATAGCTAGTTGTAATTTCTTTCCGACAGACGATGCTTCTCCAACCTTACCATCATTTTCTTTTGAGCAGGAGAGGTTTGTGTCTGATTTGTTATTCGGCCTTTGGTTTGAAATTTGCGATAAACATGACTAAATTTGTTCTTGTTAGTTTTTCTTATTCATTTTCGCGTTCTTTTCAAAATTCCTTACAATTATAATTATGTAAATATCTGAAAACATATTTCAAATGACTATGTTTAACCTCTATACAAATTTTCATGGCACTAAACCGATTCTAACTATTATCTGCCGAGTATAAAGCGAGACATGACAACAAACCAATAGCCGTGACAACAAATCACCATTTATTTGACAAACAAGAAAAAAATTTTTGCCAAAATTCAGTACAGTTGAGGAAAATATTTAAAGAAAATTTCTTGAAGTATTACTACAATTGATGGCTGGAATAAGTTATTCATAGAACAAATACATTCGAAATTACACTCGAAATTAACTTTCACAAAAGGGAAAGTGGGGGATCAGGGAAACAGAAAAAATAAAAACATTGTGTACAAAAATGCGATTTTCTCACCATCGAGTAATGAAAATATCATTTTGCAATCTTTCCGCGACTCATTGATATTCTATTCGTGTTTTTGAAGCCAAACTTTTAGATCAATAGACTCTGTATCATGGAAAAATAAATAAATATTTAAGATATAAGTAGATATTTAAAAAGTTAAATTGAAAATTCTACAGTTGAAACTATTTACTGTTTTCAACTAATACAGAAAATACTGGTATTTTACCTCTGCAAATACCGGTATTACTAGATTGCAAAATTGCTCGAAATACTGGTATTCGATATACCGGTATTGCAATCACTAGTCACACTGGACCAGTTTGCAGAACTCGGTAACATTGAATGACTATGTTTAATTACACAACTCATTGTTCGTATGACCTCAATATACGGGTCTGTAAACTGGAATATTATATAAATATCGTGCAATTGAATTCAATGTTTAAATATTTATCCGAAAATATATTCGGCAATCAAATTTAAATACTGAATCACATTGGTCACAATATGCTGTACCGCGTAGCACGAACATGTTAAGCAGAAATAGTTCCCGAAACTTAATTTAAATTCTAAATATTGCAACATTCGAACCTGTTTCCAATGTACCAAACTAAAGTATCGTACTTAAATTTTAATTTGGCTCACCCTCCACATTTCTATTCAGTTAAATTACGAGTACGTATCTTGAAAAATCCAGAGTGTGTGAAACACGTTTTCAATGAAAATTACATACTCATGTTTTAGAATTATAAAGAGCACTTTAATCAGTGATGGATTTGTCATTGTGTTCAGTTGGCTCAAACGTAAACATTTCAATCAATTATGGTTTTGAAATAATATTAAAAACAGTATTTCGCAATTCCGCACTTTTTTCCTTCCCTTCACGTAGTAAAGGAAGTATTGTATTCGCGAAAAAAAAAATCACTCAAAAATGTGCATCTGCCTTAATTTCCATTTTGCTCGTCCCCGAATGAATATTGAGTTTTTATTTCACCCTGACCACACGTGGATTTTCGCATGAGAACGTGTAGATACTCGAAAAATCCCTTTTGAGCATCCCCGAATTAATTACAACGAGTTTTCTCGTGACGTCCGTATGTAGGTGCGTATGTGTATATGTATCTCGCATAACTCAAAAACGGTATGTCCTAGAAAGTTGAACAAAAACTTGGCGGCCATTTTTTTATTATCTGGTTTCAATTTGGCCGTATTTAGAGAGTTAAGTATTGAATCACATTAAAATTGCCAATATTGGAAAATTAATCTGTATAAAACGTTTTCTTTGCTTCGGCTCGCAACAAACTTAGGGTGAAAGTACTTAAAGGGTTTCTTTGCTTACTTCGAGGCACTATTTTCATTACATTGGAGTAAAAGGAAGTCATGTGATACACCCATCAGCTCGTTTTCTTAATATTTTTTTTTTTGTTTGTTTTTATTGGGTTTTTTTTAATAAGTTCCTAACTGTTTAAATGTAAACAAAATAAAATTCTTTATTTCTCAAACGAAAAAGGATCAGAAATGCTTTGTGCTAAAATAGAAATAAAATGGTAAAGCAGTGAGAGTAAAGCACAAATTCAATTCAGTTTCAATTTATTTTTAACAAGGGATTATAACAAAAATTCATTTCACATATAACATATAATAAAATAAATTACAGACACATCAATATACTTTGTCCTGTCTATTTAAAACTCAATACGAAGTCTATAATAACAACCTGATTAGTTCCCATCACTCCAAAAGGAACCATATTTAGGGCTAGTTTATAACGCAAGATAAATAAAAGTAATTTATGCGCAAGAAAACGGAATGTTTATCGCGCATCATAGGAGCATAACTGTCCGATGGCATTTCATTTAACACCCCCAAGATATACCACCTTTTCAAGAATGATTGATTTATGTATAAGAAAATATAATTGGGACACACCGAACCTGGCAGCGTCGTAATGCTATGGATTTGCGTAGCCTTCACAAAGCTGCCGGTTTAGGTTTGCCTCCAAATATAGAATGCTCATCACACAACTCAGGAGCCTAATTTTATACAATAGCACTTTACTTGTGTATTAGAATAGTTAGAGGCATCTTTTTATTTCTTAATACGATTTATTGCAATATCATCCTTTTTTAAGAATGATTGATTTATGTACTAGAAAAAAGGATGATTTTCGGATAACTTATAGTCAGATGCGTCCCTCAAAACTTAATGAAATTCATTATCCTCATATATATATAATTGCCAATGATCGAGTAAAGCTCTTGACGTCATCAACAATGAAAATCGCGCGACGGGGATGATAATTTTATAATCTGTATTGGTAATGTTTAAAATGCAGGGAAAGGCTTGATTGTGACAAAGCTAAACTGGATCCGGTAACTTAACTGTTTTGCTGGTAAGACTATCATTTTAGGAGAATGAATAAATGAAATTTCAACTATCAAAATATCAAGCAGACAATTGCTTCGTTCAAATCTAGAAGCAATTTTCACCCGTCATACCTTGACGGTCGATTTTCTAGTAATTGTATATTTTATAATTTTAATCTCATTAGATACTACCGGTAATTTTCTAACGCCATACCCCCCCCCCCTTTTTTTTAATGTAACCCCCAAGGTATATGCTTTATTTAAAAATAATTAACTTATGCATAAGAAAACGGAACGCTTATCGCACAACATAGGAGCCTGACTATACAATCGTATTTTACTCGTATTTTGGGATAGTTGAATGGGGAGGGAACTATTTTGAAGTTGTATGAACTTCACTCGAGAACTCGTTTCATTTTCTTTTCCAATATTTTTCATAAATCCAAACCGAAACTATAAAATCAACAAACAGAAACGCTCCTCTCTCTACGATCCCAAAGTGTTTTGCTATAAATGATAAGCCTTTCACCAAGCGCTCTTTTTCCTCCAAGCGTGTGATTCCAAGCATTGGAACATCTTCTTCTACGAGCCTTCTTAAATACGGTCACAAAATAATGCCAGACGCGCTGCAGCAAATGCAGAGCATATTTCTGTTTTTCATTATAAATCTGACAACAGCTCCTTTGCGATGCGTTGTGAGAGTAAAATGGGGAAATATATACAAGTGATCAGAATTCTTTGGACTGTGTCATATCGCAGACTGGTACAGAACATAAATATAGCGCCGCGTATATTTCAATAAGTTTCAACACTTGGGACTGGTAAGGTACTTTTTCAAGGCGACGATTCCGAGATAGGAACAGAGTAAGGATAAGCCTTTCTCTGGGAAGGGTCTGTGGGGTTATCCAGGGGATGCGAATGCAGATGAGGATGTAGGGAGGGTAGTAAGATTTTCTGATTTGTCTTGTTTTTCTCCGTAATCCCGTGACTTCTCTGAAGCATGAGCCTGGATCCCGGTTTGAACTTTCACGACGGTGATGATCGAAAACAGTGACACTATGATGATCCTTGTTCAAAGGGGGTGGTGAAAGGATGGACACAATCGCAAATAGATTCTGTCGCGGGAAAAAATGCGGCGGAGGAAGGATGGAATTGAAATGCTTATTGGAAATAAAGAGTACGCGTGGTAGGAATAAATATGTATGTTTCGATATTCGGGTGAAGGACTGTAAGGGTTCATTGGGGCAGTATTTTGTTGAAACAGAGAAATATATATTTTGCGCATTATGGTTTATGCAGTGAGGGACAAAGTGTGATTTTTTAATGTTTTCAAATGCTTCATATTTAACTAGTAGGACAGAGAATAATGTTATTTTTTAATTTAAATTAGCTAATGTAAGCCCATGTGAATGAACTTAATAACTCTGCGAAGGGCTGTTATGGGTTTGCAGTACAGGGGTTTTTTTTTTTTTTTTGTTTGTTTTTTTTTGTTTTTGTTTTTTAATATGAAAATGGGTCTTGCTGGTGGATTTTATGAAGAGCTATGATTTTTATTTATTGTTTTATTTTGAATTGATTAATTCAGAAATTCAGGGACAAACACCTTTTCTCCTTCATTTAAAGCTTAAAGCACTTTCTAGTAATGATGGATTCAGTATTCAATTTCGAAATAAAATGATTTTTACTGTACTATTTTGCTGGAAAGCGAAACTACATTCGTATAATATGATTGATATATTGAAAATGTTTCTTAATATTTTCAATGCTTAATACTAACATTTGGAGTTGCACATATTATAGTTATTTTATACAAAGTTTTGAGCACTAAATAAGTTAATTTAATATTTATTGAATGTTTAAAAGGCTTGATTATTAGAAGTAATGTCTTGTTAGAACATAAAAATATGGTTTTCTAATTGTGTGTGGTTTTTTATAGTTTTGAAATATTTTATTACATTGTTGAAAGGTATGTACTGCTAACAAATATGTTGTTCACTATAGGAATAATACATTAAGAAAAATAACAATAATTTGCGATTTTTCGTTAACATTGAAACACTTTCTACAGAGAATGTATGTTACCTAAAGGATTACACTCAAAACTGTTTTGGGGCAATGGTTAGGGACCGCATAGAAAAAAATCACATAAAAAAATTATTCAAAACTTCACTAGTAGCTGTAAAAAAAGTTTTCACAACAAAAATTACTGCTAAATCCCACCAAAAACAAATCGCACAAAAAAGACCGCGCAAAAACAGGTTTGAGTATATCAGGGTTTCATAACTCATATTTTATTATAGCTGGAAAATATATTTTGCTCACGATAACTGTTACTGAGTTGGGGAAAAAAAGAAAGTTTTTTTTTTTTTTTTTTTTTTTGTTGGAAAGTTTGTCTCGGCAACATTAAGATATGGGAAAGGAAAGAGTAGAAAAACTATATATAAAAGCAGAATTTTTAATTTAAATCATTAGCAACATAATTATTATTGACAGTAGTTCACAGTTAAGCAGTTACAAGAAATTTCGCTGAGAAGGGTTTAGTGCGAATAGTAGTAGTCAATTTACTACAGAATTTAAATGCAGAAATGGAACTTGACAAGCAAACTGAAGTACAAGCAATGATTTACGTTCTGTTTTCAATGGCAGAAAGTATATACTTTAGTTTAAAGCGCTAAATAGTTAGTGGCACTAATTCAGAGTTGAATTTCTCAGGGATGCTGAGTTGGAATGATAATGACCGACTCCGACTCCGAGAATTTTAAGTACCTTCGACTCATACTCCTTTACTCCAGAACTAGATGAATTCCTAAGAAAACAATCTATGGTAGTATTTATAAGCAAAACAATTTGCTAAATGACTGGACTTAGTGTAACGAAGGTTTTCCTAAATTTTTTAATTTTTTTTATTTGTTCTTATGGAGATTTATTTTAAATGTCTTAAAATTTGACAGTTAGGACGAATTTTGCCGAAAGCATACTTCTGCATTACACTTGAAATGTTTTATTACTGGAAACTTTTCTGAGGCAAAAATAACCTTCTTGCAAGATGTTTTCTCCTTCTCCAAATTCACTCGAGTCAACAGCAAGCATTATGTCATTTCCTGCTCGACCACAATCCATAAGTCACCTTGTCATGGACGCCTTGTCAGTATTGATTGTAGTAAAATTGTATTTACAAGTCCTTGTCTCAAAATTTGACAGTTATGACAAATTTTCCTTTATCTGGACGTCTACATTGCGCGAAATGCACTTGATATTTTTCGTGGCTGAAAACCTCTTTGTGGCAAAAATATCCTTCTTGGCAAGTTGCTTTCTCATCCTCCTCCAAAATCACTCGAACCAACAGTAAGCATTATGTCATTTCCTCCTCGACAGCAACTCTTAAGCTACCTTGTCATGGACTCCTTGTCAGTAATTATTGCAATAAAATTGTATTTACAAGTCAGTCTAAAAATTTGACAGGTCTGACAAATATTCTTTTATTCATACGTTTACATTGCAAGAAATGCACTTGATCGTTTTCGTTGCTGAAAACTTTTTCAAAGCAAAAATATCCTTCTTGGCAAGCTGCTTTCTCATCCTCCTCCAAATTCACTTGAACCAACAACAAGCATTATGTCAATTCCTCCACGACCGCAACACTTAAACCACCTTGTCATAGACGCCTTGTCAGTAATCATTATAATAAAATTGTATTTACAAGTCATTGTCTAAAAATTTGAGAGCTCTGATGAATATTCTTTATTTTTCGTTGCTGAAAACTTTTTCGAAGCAAAAATATCCTTCTTGGCAAGCTGCTTTCTCATCCTCCTCCAAATTCACTCGAACCAACAGCAAGCATTATGTCATTTCCTCCTCGACCGCAACCCTTAAGCCACCTTGTCATGTAAGCCTTTCGGCTCTACCCCATTCCCAAGTGTTCCAACATAGACTCTTTAAGCATCTCGTTCCTGATCCAAGAGCCCATTATTTCCCCTGACCTCTCGATGAGCCGGGAGAAGAGTGGAGGGCCTTACATTGTCAACGTTATTGTGCGAGAGATGAATAGCTATGGGAACAGCCGATATTGCGTAATGGAGCGAAAGGGATGGGGAGGACCGAAGAGGTGAAACAGATGAGCCGACGCCGGAAAACAGATAGAGAAACAGCACCGGATTTACAGGAGTTATTTCGATATTTGACTCCAAGAGAGGGGGGGGGGGTGATTATCTTTTACTCATGATAAGAGAATTTTGGAAATGTAAAATGATATCCTTTCTTCCCCAACTTGGGAAGCTTTGACGATTTTGTTTTTGTTTTTTTTGTTTTTTTTGCTATGTAAATACCTGGTCTATTTTAAAATTGAAAAAATGAAAAAGAAAAAATAAAACAATCTCTTTTTTTCTAGAAATTGAAAAGGTGTTTTTCGCAAAATAATATTTTTCATCTGTAAGCTGAATCTCTTTGTAATTTGCCTTCTCCATCAATAACGATTTTCTTTTTACTCTTTTTAAAATTCAAAACAATAATAATAATAATAAATAAATGAATAAAATTATTATCCCTTTTGCTATATACTCTAACTGTATCATTCATAAAATAATACTTTTCATTTCTGAGCCGAATCCCTTTCAACTTTTTCCTTATCTGGCCCATTTTAAAATTTAAAAAATAAAAGGATCTTATTTCCTTTTTCTGGAGACTCAAAATGTGTCTTTCATTAAATTATATTTTTACCTGCGAGATGAATCCCTTTATAATTAATTTGTCTTACCTTCTCCATAAATAACGATATTCTTTATCATCTATTTTGAAATTGAAAATAGTAGTAGTAATAATAATAATAGTAAATAAATAAAAATAATCTTATTTCTCTTTCTAGAGACTCTAAATGTCTTTCTTAAAATAATATTTTTCATCTGCGAGCTGAATCTCTTTATAATTTTCCTAACCTTCTCCATAAATAACGATATAAATTCTTCCCCAATTTTGCGAAGTGTTAACGATACATTGTTTATATTCCTTTCTACATAAATACCTGGTATATATTTTAAAATAGAAAAAGAAATAGTAGAAATATAGAAAAAGTAAAAGACTTATCTTTTTTTAGTAAGTACTCTAAATGTGCCATTCATAAAATAATACTTCAATAAAATAATACATCTCCGAGCAGAGAGAGAGAGAGAATGCCTTCATAATTTTTCTTACCTTCTCCATGAAAAACGATCCCATTAATAGCCATATCCTTTCTTGCTCAACCCGCGAAGCTCTAGCGATATTGTTTATGTTTTACTTGCTACGTAAATACCTGACTTATTTTAAAATTGAAAAAAAAAAGCAATAATAATAACAATAAAATAATATTATAATAAAATAATAAATATTATAATTAAAAAAATAATAATAATAACATAACTTATTTTCCCTGATACTCTAAATGTGTCTTTCATAAAAATAATATTTCTCATCTCCGAGTTAAATCGCTTTAAAAAAAAAATTTAATCTTCTCCATAACATCTTTATAAAATTTGGACAGCTTCAGCAAAAAAAAAAAAATTATATATATATATATATATATATATATATATATATATATATATATATATATACTATTTGCTTGGAACTTTTAAAATCTGAAATACAATCATGTTTGTGAAAATTGCAACACCAAAAAGGAATTATGCAAATGCACGGAAATTTACAGAATATGTACAATAGGATAAGCTATGCAAATGATTTGAATTACAGAGACGTCGCGCATGCGTGGACCGAAAAACGCCCTCTGAACTGCAGCGTACTCTGTATATAGATGGCTGTAAAGGTGTTTCGAAATCAATGTACAATCTTCTGTCGATGGTAGATGTCTCACCAGTACTCAATATGCCTCGTCCAAAACGCAGAGCGTCATACGAACGAGAAATGGAGTTCGAATGGGGCCCCATGATCGGCATGCGTAAGGGTGATCTCACTTATAGAGAAATCAGTCCCCGCACGGAGCGTTATGCCTCGATCGTGATTCGTATTAGTAAAAAATGGACAGAGGTCGATGAAATCAGCCGAACGACTAGCACCATCCCACACAACTGAACTAAGCCACGGGATTATCGACACATCACCCATTTAACTGTGATGGATGGTATAGCTTCCTCTAGTACGCTAGCAAAACGTTGGAGTATGACTACAGGTGTCACACTTGCTGCATCCACTGTTCGTCGACGTCTGCTGCACCAGGGCCTGCATACAAGAATTCCCTAACAGAAGATTACCTTCACTCTTAGCCATCGTTTTTTCCGGCTTCAATAGGCCCACCAACACGCCCAATGGCGTGCAGATTAGCAACAGGTCGTCTTCTCGGATGAGTCCAGATTTAATCTGCGCTATAACGATGGGCGTGTAAGCGTGAGGTGTTACACATGGAAACGTCACCTCCCAGAGTGTGTAATCTGACTTATATCGGTATAACGCCAGGCGTCATGGTCTGGAGCGCTATTGAATATTAAAAGCAGTTCCATCTACTCCGAATTACGGGTACCCTCAATAGCAAGCACTACTTCAGGGACGCTGTGACGCGGAGGTACTACCCCTTCTTCAGAGCATTCCTGGTGCAATGTTTCAGCAGGACAATGCACGTCCACATGTCGCATGTAACGTAGAAGTGTTCTTTGTTGCACAACAAGTTACACAACATCCTTGACTAACCCGTTATCCGGATATGACGCCCATCGAGCATGTCTCGGATCGCTTTGGTCGGAGACTCGCCCATTTGTCTCGTCCAGGGTACGGATGAACTTTGGCTTCAAATTGAAGCCAAGTGGGATGCCATTCCCAATCATGACATTCAGCACCTCTATGATTCGATGCCAAAATGTGTACAGGCTCTGACTCCTGCGCGGTAGCTACATTGGATATTAATTTATGCTTGTTTCTTTCATTTCATTGATCTGCAATTTTGACCGTTTATTTGCAGCACTATGAGTAGTATGTGCAATACATTTTATTCTTTTCCAAAGAGTCCTTCATGTTGTTGCAATCTTCACCAACATGAGTAACAAACTTTCTCCTCCAATTTCAATGGCTTTGCGTTTTGTGACTTGGTATTTTCTCATCGAACACAATTTGAGAAGGAGGGGGAGGGGGAAAGGAAGAGTTTCCTCTTCATATTCAAAACTTGCGTTCAATGTTAAATAAATTTCTACACTACCTTGAGGAACTTGTACGATACTTTGTCTTTACCTAATATTAAAGCGCATTTAAAATTTGAGGAAAAAAAAAAGAAATAGAAAAATTCAAAAACAGTCAAACAGCTTCGGTTTTGTTCCTATAAATATTTTAACTAAGTAATTTTAGGGAAAAGAACTTGTCTCTCTTGAGCGAGAAATGCTCCTTAAAAGTATTTTTTGCCCGAATTGAATAGCTTATTGATTTCTTCCATTTTCTCTAAAGAAAACATCAATTTGAAAAAAAAAAACACTTGGGGGGGGGGTGTAAAATTCTAGTAATCGGAGTCGGACATTGTCCCTCCGAGTACACAGCTCTGCCAAGGCAGCAAAGTCGAAGTCGGAGTTCGAATCGATTTTGAGGTAAGGAGCTTATGTCAGAGACTTGAAAATTCCAGGAATCGGGGTCTGTCATTTTTGCTCCGACTCCTCAGCCCAGTATAAAACAAATACTCTTAATGATATACAAACGCGTGTAATCTAATATTTAGTCATATAGCAAAGTGCTTTGAAAACTTTTGAAAATTTCTGTGCTCCATTGCAGCTTGATTGTGAGAAAAAAATACTTTCTGCTGATATTTGGAACATATAGCAGAAAAATAGACTCTTGTAGTTTTTACTTGAATAAAAAGCCATTTCAACTGCTCTATATTATGACGTCACTACAAGCACATTTCCGTTGCTCGTTGAAATTATGCACTCTCATCGCGGAAAAAAGAAATATACACCCAAACCTGTTTTTGTTCGGCGGATAGGGACCACACAAAAAAAATCACAAAAAAAAAAAAAAAATCGTTCATTTTAAAGATAACTTCGTTCACTTTAAAGATTACTTTGTCCGTTAAAAAAAAAAAAAAATTCGTCAATTGAGTCCCAATTTGACTGAAATTTTCATATACCTCACAAAAAAAAAAAAAAAATCGCACAAAAGAAGACCTCACAAAAACAGGTTTGGATGTACCTTTAAAAACAATTAAAAGCACTAGAAAATTAAAATTAAGTTAATACTTCAATAAATAGCACATCAGAAACGAAGCTCATTAAAGGAAGCACAAAATAAATATTTCAGCAAATGTAGCGGAAAACTTTGAAGCATGTCTGAAACTCAACATTCAACTTAACGGAACATTAGAAGAAACGAAATGTAAATATTCCAGCAAAAATATCCAAATCTTTGAAACATTCCGATAATTCTACATTCAACAAATGAACTACAAACGTTCTGCTTCTCAATGACCGTTTAAACAAATAATATTCAAGTGATTCACCAAGAGTTTTCGCAATATGATTACAAGCAATCGATAACAACGCAACAATTATTGTTCTGTCTCCACAAGACAAGAACAAATCTTTACAGCTAATTAAATCTCAAGAAGCGGATTTCCTATTGTATGTTTCCTGCTTCTGAATCTTGGTCGATTTTTTTTAGTATCCGGTTTCCGTTAGGTCCATTGTGTTTTGAAGAAAAGATTTAGTGAAAAATGGGAACAAAAGAACGTGTTAATTGCTTTAATTGTGCGTATGCTACTTAATGACGCATAAGATTGTTTCAAATTGTTTAAAATCGAATTTTCAACTAATTTAGCTGCAACAATTGAATTACTGTTATTATTCAATTGTCTGTTATTATAAAAGATGAAACTCAATAACCGGTTCTTTATGTTTTAATTGTTCAGAAATTATTGTTACTTATTTTCGTAAGCAGAGGCGTTGTTTTATTGGAGTAATAAATGAGTTAATTGGCAAACAGTGTTAGCGTAAAAGTAACTTCTAAAAATATAACTTCTCAATTTAATGGATTCCTAGAAACCTTTATTAATTCTTTCAACGCTATTACTGTTGTCACTGTTTTTATTACATTACTATTTGCTTATTTAGAAAACTATAAATTACGATTTAGTTATTTAGGATGTTACTAAATCATTATTGTTTCTTACTATTTTTTTTAATTTCCGAAACATTATTGTTTTTCACTCATTTACTAATTCCCAAATTATTGTTTTCGCTCACTTACAAAATATCCAAATTACTATTGTTTTCGCTCACTTACGAAATTACTAAGTTATTATTATCATCGTTATTATCATTATTATTATTATTACTATTGTTTGCTCATTAAAAGAATCACTACCCAGATTCGGTTGCATAGAAAGTACGTAATCGTAATATTTTTTGCTTATTTGTAAAAACACAGGGTTATTATTGTTATTATTGAAAAATTAAATGAACAGAGAAGTTGAAGAAACAAAATAAAAGAAGCTAAGTATCCAAGTATAGTGATTGCAATACCGGTATACTGAATACCTGTATTTCGAGCTATTTTGCAATTTCGTAATACCGGTGTTGGCTGAGGTTAAATACCGGTATTTTCGGTATTAGTTGAAGATAATAAATAAATTTAATTTAAGTTTTCAATTTAACTTATTAGATATCTATTTTTATTTTGTATGTACTAGTACATGTCTTTTTCCATAATACAGTACCAAAATTAATCTATTGCGGTAAAAATCTGGCTTCAAAAGCACGAACTAGTAGAACGTAGAATATTATTGAATAAAAGTAGCGGAAAGATTGTAAAACGATATTTTCTTTACTAGATGGTGAGATGAATCGCACTTTCGCGCGCTTATGTGGCCATGTTTTTATTTTCTTCATTTCCGAGATCACTCACTTTCCCTTTTGTGAAAGTTAATTTCAAGCGAAATTAATAATGTATTTATCGTATAAATAATTTATTCCATCCAATTTTTTCAAATTTGTCTCAGTTTTGACAACAACTTTTTCTTTTAGTATAATAAATGGTTATTTGTTCTCACCGGTATTGGTTTGCTGATCTGTCTCACTATTTAGCTTTATACTTAACAAAATAATGGTTATAAATTATGTAGTGCCTTGAAAATTTGCATAGAGGTAAGGCATAATCAACTGGAACATTCAGGCATTTAAATAATTATAATTCTACAGAATTTAGAAAAGAAAACGAAAACGATTTAAAGAAACAAACAAGATCAAATTTAGTTAAGTTATCGTGAATTTCAAACCGAGCTAGTAAAAAGTAAACACAAACCTATCACAATTGAGGGGAAATCGTTAAGGATTATTTTAATGTTGGAAAAGTATCGTCTCTGGAAGAGAAATTACGACTAGCTATAAATTCAAATAATAATTACAGTACACACACATAATACAAAAGAAACACTTACACAAAAGGATTTATCCAAAAATAATACGCAAGACACCGAGTTATTTGAAGAAGAAAAACTTTGAAGCTTTTGGTGGTGTATCGCGCATTATTAACAGTACCACCGACCAGGGGGAATTCAAAAAGAGTTTTTTCAACTGCAGGAAATTTGCGCACTAAATTGAGTTCCTGGCTCGGACACAAATATATGCATTACGTTTCTGGCTATTTTTGATTGTTTATTACATTTGTTCCTTCATTTTATATTTGTCCATAACTTGTTTTCATTAATCAGGCAACTTTTGTACAAAATTATGATAATATGTCAACGAAACAAAATGTTTTAGGTATTTTTCTGAGAAACTTCTAGTACCGGTATTAATACCGATATTCCGATATTACGTTTTCAAGTATCAAGTACTGGTATTGCATTTATGGTCCGGTATTGCAATCCCTATATCCAAGCAAGGTAGACGTGTAAGAATAATAAATAGCAATTAATTTCGGAAACATTAACTTGTTGATTTCAAAATTATTGTGAATAAAAAAAGACTGAGACTTATACCCTGAAGTATTCCCGTAATTTTGAAATATGATGCTTGTAAAATATTAGCAAAGTTGATTAATTCGTTAGTAAGTTGTTTTACTTCACTGTACAAACGTTTCATAAACGTTCCTGGAAAATAATGGTCAGCTAATGCGCCCAATTTGTACCAGTAACACACTCTGCAAAAAAACATCCCCTTCCTCATGGGTAGGGGGGAAAACCCCTAAACAGAGATTGAAATATTAATTCCTGATAATAAAATTTAATTATGAAATTTTCGCGTTGTATTTTATTGTAAACCTAAGATATATACAATGTTAGAAATTCAATTAGAAAATCAAATTATCCAATAGTTACGATTTCTAAAATGAGCTTACTTAAAAATCCCATTTAAAAAAATTAATAGGATTAATTTTCTCCCCTTTAATGTTTAACTAACAGATGTTGATCAAATCGTGTGCTTTCAATTTTTGAAAGCTGTAACGTGAGGGAATTCTTTTTTTTTTTTTTTTTGCTTAGTCAAAAAACTTTTCTTGACAGAGGGCGGTTCTCCCCCCCCCCCTCCCGGGTGACACCCGCTTCAACTTAATCTCAGAGTTTATAAAAATTGAAATACTTTAATTCTGAAAAATTTCCCCAATGATATCCCCCTAAAATCTTAAATTTCAACTTAAAAATTTCAACGAAAATATTGCACTACAGTGCGGGGAGAGGTTGGGTTACATGTACGTCTGGAGCAAATTTTACCCAAAATGCGGCGGTATACAGCTTTGTACGAATAGCTTTTACTATAGCTACATTTCTTGGCTCAATTTTTAATTTTAGTTTTATTGGCAGCTTTAGAATTAACCTTAATAAGAAGTTTTTAGGATTAACTACAATTATTGAGTGTTGTAATCAAGAACTCATGTACTGATTTTATTTTGAACTTTTTGGTGATACCCAAGCTTTCTTAGATAAAGTCTTTAGATTTAAAAAAAAAAACATTTATATTTTATCGGATCTTTTGGATTTGCGCTTTCGGGCCAAGCTAATACTTATTTGAATTTACCAAGCACCCTCAGAAGTTTCCCGACTTGCTCAAGCGAGTCACACATTCCTTTTACTATTTTATAATTGAGATCGAGGTAAAAAAATATATTGTTATTATTATTTGAAAGTGATTCCTTAGGAAATGTTAGGCAACAAAACTGTTTGCTGACAGTTGCTATCACTTAAAGTTAAAAAATAAGCAAACTAGGAGACGGCTTAGGTAGCTGTTACAGAGAGCTCGATAAACAATCAAGCCAGCTGATTGCCACAATGACAAGCATTTTGTTATTAGTAGCATATAATCAAATTAATAGGTAGTCAGTTTTTTTAAAAAATGCATGGAGAGTCAGCGAAAATTAAAGAAATAAAAAAAAACCCGGAGTCGGAATCGGCATATTTTCGAACGACTCCGACTCCTTTACCCCAAAATCAGTTTGACTCTGACTCCACGGCCCTGCTTTCTACCATTAATAAAGTTATGACTCCTTTTGCGCAAACAGGTGTTTTTTTTTTTTTTAAGGATATTTTTAGATAGATATGTAAAGTTGATTTACAAGGAAACTATTATATTGAGAAATGACTTCATTTTGGATTGTAATTCAAATTTAATAAAGGAAGCAAATAACACTAGTATTAAGAGAAACTCAAATTTAAAATTAAATTATGAACCATCGAGAACTTGTATCAAAGTTAAATATTAAAAAAAAATAAATGCCGGTTTCAAGTGCACAAAATGTACTATTCTATGCCTTACTCATATTATTACAACATTTTACTTAAAATTACCGAAATAATAATTATATAGTATTTTTAAAAGGTACCGTCCCACTGCAATACGTACGTCCAAACTTTTTTCACCAATTCCACTACCACACACACCATTTGATTTTTCAAGATATGCTTTTCCATTGATAGAAATTACGTTCAAACTCTTTTCTGGAACCACTTCTATCAAATTACTTAATAGAGGATTTCAAATACTTTGAAAGGTACTTGAGACCTAGAATAAAATTTTAACATCTTTTTCTTCAACTTACCTTACTGCTACCTGTTTCTATTAACCTTTTCCGCAACACCCTCCTTTTTAAGTGACTCTCTGAAAAATCTTCACTTTTTCTGGTCTCTTACATTTCTTTTGATGTTTCAAAGTTTTGCAACGTTTTTGCGATTTGCGAGCTAAAAGTTGGTTTTTGAAACAGTGATTTTTTAGAAATAACAGAATGAATACGAAGTGACAAGGAATATAAGCGATTTCACGTAGAAACCTGTTGAACAAATGATGGTAGTTCGAATTGATGAATAAGGTATTTTTGCTCTATAGTTTAACTTTGTATGCTTAAGCCAACAACTAAAAACAATTGTTTCCCTACCACCTGAGCTAAGATGTAAACGTTAATTACCTTAAGGCCACGTCCGGAGCTCACAATTATAAATTGGCAAAGATTAATTAATATATGCAAGGCCCTATTAAGGAATTGTAGGCTAGGAAGTCAAGCACATCTGTATGGGCCCCTTGAACGGTAAAATCGAAGAAAGTGCTGTAGAGTTGCAACCCACAATTTTTTGTGTCTTTGAAAGTGTACATAAGGGGGGGGGGGATCGAAAAAAATTAAAGTTTGATTTGGAATACCTCCCAAAAAGTTGCGTATGTGCAAGAACTAAACATGCGTAAAATAGTACACAGTTTGAACAATTCCTTGAAACCTCTATAAAGGCTTGAATTTTTCCAAAAAATGGAAAAAATGTTCATTTTTTAAAAATGTTGAATGAAAATACAAAATATTTAAAATTTTTGTTCTAATGCTGCTTTTTTTAAACTCTTTTTACATATCTTTTAAGTTATTTACATTCTTTTGTTTTTAGTTCGCAAATAGACCGTACAGTTTCGCAAAATTATCCAAAAACCAACTTTTTTTATAGCTTTTTTTTGCATACTGCAATATTTCTTCTTTTTTAGTTCAGCAATTATTTTCTTGCAATGAATGTACACAATGTTACATATTTACAATACATTTATTTACATTTACTATATGATTTTAAACAGATTTCCACTTTTGAATCTATGTTTGGACTTAGGACTCAGCTTTGCCATTGATGATCGCTAGTATAAAGTTTTTCATACAAATACGTATCCTGACTTTTCCCTAAATACCAATCTACCGACTCACTAACCAGTTTTGTAACCCTTTCAACAGCCGGAGTGTATAAATGTGACTTCCCCAATCGCTTTCTAAGCATTTATATCGTTATGTAGCGCAGTTTGCAGAACAAAAGACATGTAAATTTTGCTTTTTAGAACATACAAATCTAATTGTCCTTATAGTTTTGTCCGTATCACACGGATGTATAAATTCAAATTTCCTTCTACGAATAGGAAATTCCTTTGTATTTCCAATAAAAGTTACAAAAAACAAGTTTCTTGACTATTAGTATTCATAAAATTTCCATAACTTTCCAACCAAATGCAGCAAAGATTTGCTGGGTTTTTCTTTTGTCTTATAGTTTTGATCACCACTGTATTAAAAACGAACGAGAAAGAATATTTTAAAAACTATTTTCTACAGATAGTGACCATTTTTCATATTACTAAAGTAGTAGAGAAACTCTGTGTGTAAGTTATATTGCTGCATAAAATGCATGGGATAGTGCATTCCACTGTTATTTTAAGAGTAGACTTTATCGATCTTTTGATCTTTTGTCATGTTATCTCTTTTGTCCCCTTCTGCAAAAAAAAAAAAAAAAAAAATTATTTGAATTCTGAAATTTTGAATTCAAATTATGTTTTTCGCGATCACGAACTGAGACAGGACCCTACTCATTGGAGTTATTGTTTCTAGAAACGGCTCCTGTCCCCCCCCCCCCAAGTCTGCCTCTCCTCCTGGGCGGTTACTTGTGCATAGTTAGTTGTGTGTGTGCGTAGACCTGTGTGTATGCACGTAGGTGTGTGTGAAGTCGTGTGTGTGTATGTGTGTGAAGTCGTGTGTATGTGTGAACGTGCGTGTGTGTAGGACATGGAAGCCTCCGACCAGGAGAAGCGAATAGCTCAAAACCGGAGCAGCCGCGCCGCGCCGCGCCGCCAGCAGAGGACGGTGGTCGGTGGTGCTGCAAAGGCTTCTGGTCAAAGTTGAAAAAGGCACGGACACCAAAAACGGTCAAATGAGAACAATAAGCAATCGTGATTGCTCAAAAAGAAAAGAAAAAAGAAAATTCTGCGCGCATCCTTGATACAGAAAATTTATTTACTTACTTTTTCACAGAGTTTAATTTTCTGCATGATAAAATTATTTCTATATGTTCTTCATTTTTATTTAACATAAAAGCATGGTATAGTATCAAAAAAATTTTAGTTGAAGTATTTTTTTTATTTATAATTTAACAAAAGCTTTTCTGCTTGTAAATGGATTCAATAGCGTAGTTAGAAAAAAATTTCGGAGGAGGATATGGTTGAATTTCTGATGGGGGGGGGGGGGGGGGATTGGATATGGTTAGTTTTTGTCGTTTTCTATGATCAAAAAATTAGAATTTCTGCGTTTTAGGGGGATAAATCCGCAACCTCTCTGGATACGCCACTGCATTGAATTATGTCCTTTGATCATCTCTGATCAGGAAAGAAAATTGAAACAACAAAGTGGTAAAATATGTCAAATGATTTAAAAATAAATTTTGTATTCAAACTGAAAGTGACATCGAAATTTCCCATTTAAAAATGCCGTTTTCCTGAGCGGATCTTCTTCATTTACTCTTTTGAATGTATAGAATGCATCGTCAAAAAGAGGAGAGGCCAACTCAAGTGGGGTGATAAACCCCTGACGCCAAGATAATGAGGGTTCCGTGAAGTGAGTTTTTATTTTTGAACTATTTAGTTTTTTACACTGCGTTTTTTTTTTTTTTCTTCAAATGGTTTTGAAAATTCTAACGAAGGTTCTTCTCAAAAATTCCTTTCCTGTCAATTATGTAAAATTAAAATGCATTTTATTTCACCTATTGTGCATTGATGCGATAACAATCTTCATTTGGAGGGAGAGCGCCCGGAAATATTTGACACGGCCGCCGTTCTAAGAGTTTATCGACGCTGGTGGGACATCTGAAAATCAAAAATAAATCGATGAGACACCTATCGCCATCTATCGAATTTTCATTCAGTTAAATTTTAAAAATACAGCGCTCTACATCGGAGGAACTTCCATCCTTTTTATAAATTTGATTTTAAAATGGAAACAAAACTAATAATTTTCCAAGGTATAGTCTGGAATGATTTTTTTAACTAAAAGCTTCAGGTTCGCGCGTATGGAAAATTATGTTAGTAAATTAACTTCGTTTTTCCTGTTATCATCTCTTCCTCTGAAATACTATACAGGATGAACGTGCCCTGGCTCCGAGGGTGCTACAGTGTTCGACTCCATCCCCCTCCCACCGCCGCCCCCTAAATATTTGAAACCTACCTCAAATCCGCAGATGAAACGAAAGATAAAAATAAACACGGGAATCTTAAATGTTTTTCAATTCCTGTGCATTTTTTTTAACTTGATGCAAAAGATTTTTAAAAAACTTGAAATTTCACTAGTATTTTATCATGTTTATAACTATAAAAACAACCGATAAAAAAATTTCGACTGTTTATTTAATTTATAAATTTTCTTAGTCATTCTTACTCGATTTTCTACAGTTCAAAGAACACCCAGCATCCCACCAGAACAACCTTTAGCCGGACTAAGATTGATGGATACGATAGGAATTTGATAGTGCAGATTTTATTTTAAATCGGATTTAAAATAAATCGGATTTAAATTTTATTTAATTAAAGAAAAGTATATTTGAGAAATATAAAAAACATGAGAAAAAAGCATGTGCAAAAAACGGTATCTTGTTTGATACACACACATGAACTCTAAAAACATATATTCAACAACTGGAAGACGAATGCATGCTGCACCATTCTTCTGTGTTTCCAGATGTGACACAGTTTTCTATTTTTTTAAAAACAAATTCATTGTAATTCGGAGGGGTTAATTTACTGTTGTGGGGGAATGACGTAAATTATTGCCGACAAACTTTAAAATAACTGTGTGGAATTATTTTTAAGAGAAGTAAAGTTTAAAGCATATGTTTGTTACAGATCATTCAATATTCTAAAAGATGATGAAATACTAAAAATATTTTTCACCGCGCAAGGTTATTTTTCATCTTAAAAAACTAACAAGTCAGTCAAGGGTAATATAAGCAAAAAAAAAAAAAAAAAATCAGAAGCTAAAATCTGCTCAGTGTCAGTGGCATTACAATGAATCATTTAATTATTGCAGTATTTTGAAAAGTCATCTCAAAGCCTAGCTCGGCGTTGCACAGTCAACCTCGAAAATAAACGCGATGTCAAAATGCGCATGTTCAACAATCAAGCCAAAATAAAAGATAAAAAAATTAAATTACTCATCAATGTGTGGAAAAGAGCAATTTTTATGACTCAAAATTTAAATTTAGATCTCTCTTTGGATTAATCTAAAATTCTAAAAATTCAGTCATTGTTATTCCATAAGCGTAAACATTCCATTTCATGGATATTCTGATTAAAATCCTCCTAAGCGGGTAAGGATGGGGGAACCCCAATGTGAATTCCTGAGCATCAAAAGACCTCTACCAAATTTGGCAATCATCCTACGCAAACTAGATTTGTATGAGGGGTATTTTATCCCGCCTAAAGGGAGGGCCACCCCTCCCCTCTAATGTGATTTCCTAAGCTTTAAAGGACCTCTGTGCCAAACGTGGCAAAATCTGACTCATATTATGAACAATTTTTATGAAAGAAAGAAAAAGAAAATTAATAATTCAAAGTAATAAATTATTGGAATGTTCAGCCGTATTTATTGCATGCGCAAATTGCTGAAATTTGAGCTCAGCAGTATTTACTGCACATACATATAATAGACCTACATTCTACAGAAAGTCAGACTAATCAGCTACCGTCTTCGTATCGCAAAAACAAAATTGGATTCCTCGGGTTATTAAATGACAATATTTCTTCTTGAATGTGATAACAAAGTCCAGTGTCTTGTAAAGATTGGAACCCATTCGATGAGACGCAACAAAACAAAATAATTCTTTGTCGACTGAAAGGAAACGTTGAGCTAACTCTGAGTCAATAGGTGGTCATCTCACGGGTCATTCCTTTATTTCGGCACCAAATCAGCTTCCGGAGGTCCTATTGTCCATCAGCTCCAATCTTTTTCCCCACCTTTTCCTCCATGGTCAACAAAGCCATCTGTGCCAGACGCCGAGCCTGTTGACAAGCCCCTACAAAAGCTGGCAACAAATAGGGTCAAGCAGGGTTACATTGTAGTTGGCAAAGCGTGAAATCAGTTCTACAGTCACCCCAACATTCGAAAGGTATTAGAGCTCGGCTGTAGGTGACAATCGCAACTGACCGCTCCAAATCCTCTTGGTCAGCGTGGACGGCAAATCCCCAGCTACTACATTGCGCCAAGCTTCAGAGGAGGGATTCTTTCTATAGAACGATGCGATTGAAAGCGCAAATCCGTTCTTACACTAACAAACATTCTTAAAAACGGAGATGAAAGTGGAGGTGTTTTTTATCGCACGTGCCAGTATTTTGAGGTTTTTCTTTTTTTTTTTTTTAAATTTGGTTTTGGCTGCACAAATATGTCTGACCAGCTGGAAAAAAGAAAATGATTGATATTGATTTTCCTTAGGTAAACAATGTTCAACATTTGGCAGTTCGAGGGACGTAGGAGAATAACATGCGCATATAATATTAAACATTTAACTGCTTTGAATAACTGCATTGAGATAAATATATACCTGAGTGATACTAATTTAAATTTAGAAGCATTAAAATTACAAAGGAGAAGCCTTAAAAACAATAGATTATTATATCACTAAATTAATCTATTAAGTCTCAGTAAAACCAACGGGACACTGCCATAAATAAAACAGCTAGAAAATCGAGTAAAAATACAGAAAACCCACGATATATTCTTTTTATAAAAATGACTATCGTAGATAAATATGGTTGTTCATGTTGAAATTATAAGTAATATCACGTAATGTTACCTTTATTAAAAGAAGCCTGTTTCTAATATCAAGACCGAAGAGAAATAAATAGAAGATCTTTGAAAAAACTCTCCCATACTAATTTGAATTCCCGTACATATAAAAATATACCTTATTAATATATAAATATGTTACAAAACAAATATTATTATTATTGTACGGAGAAGGTACTACTACAACCGAAACTTTCCGATCAGAAAGAATAAAGCACATATAGTTAATGTAAGTAAATGGTGTCAAGTGCAGTATAAATCGAGTCTGCTTTGTTAGTGGTTTAAAAATCTTGCTTAGCGACTAACAGAGCTCCTATTAACAAAATTTTTAAAAACCTAGAATGAAGCTTTAAAGAACCAAAAAAAAAAGCAGCGTTCACTATAACCTAAGGAACCATTAGGATGATTTACTTTAATTTAATTACAATCACAGAAAGCATGTTCTCTTTCTCTAAGTTTAACTATTAGAAGTTCTTTCAATTTCAGAAGTTTTATTATATAACATATTTTATGACAAGTTACTGAATGGTTACTTTTACGAGTTCGATACAGGTTTTCATGTTTAGAAAAAAAAAGCATTTTAATTTTAGTCCCTGTACATATGTTTCCTGTATCATATGCTATGCTCTTCCACAGAAACAACATTCAGGAATGATACTGTACGAAAAGATCACCAACTAATACAGCGCACAAATCAGAAATCACTATCCTTGAGTTACAATATCCTAGTAATCAGGGTTTATGACTTATCACAAACTTTCAGTTGACTTCAGAATGTTAAAAGGATTTTTTTTTCAAAAAGGGATAAGCTGAGCTGAAAGTCGATAGAAATTTTATGAATCAAAAAATATTGCTCGCTTTAAGCGTGGTTTGCTCGTTAAAAGCGAGTTATGCTCCTATAGACTTAACATTGTACTAACCAAATCTTTTTGGTTTCCTCGCTAAGTCCGGGCTCGTCTAAGCAATTTAAACTGGAGCATTATTTTGAAAAGATTTTCAATGAAAATCTACCTAGGTTCTCATCTTTAAACGCGTTTTACTCAAAACTTCATAACGTCCACTTACGTCCCTTTACTCCTTGCTGCCTCATTTGTTCTCTGTGGAAAATATTTGATGTTTAAAACTCTAAATTAAAAAAAAGTCCAATATTATTAATAATAGGAGTGCGAGATATTGACATAAAAATCAATCAAGATCTCCTTCTGCTAAATTATGACCAAGGGTAGGATGTTGATGACCTAAAAATCCTTTAAAAAATTCTCTTAAAATTGCAAAAGAAGTCTAAAACTCAACAAGCCTGACCTCAAAATGACAAGTAACGCCTTATAAATTTACGGGAAAAATAGTTTATAAAGCGTTTTATTATTTTTTTATAATTCACATCTTAACCTGTACCTATAAATAAAATGTAAATATATGTAATCTTCATGTATTATAACTTTCATTAAAAGAGTAATAATTAAAACAATAATGTAATTTACAAACAAAATAAATTTAAAGAAATACCTCATCAAGTATAAGTAAGAGTTATTAACTTCTAGTTTCAATCTTCAATAATACCAGATTTGCATCAAAGGTCTTCTGATATGCTTAAATTTGAAAGAAAACTCTATTGTCTACAAGCAGTTCCTTTAATAGCGAAAAACCTCCGTTCAACATCAACATTTGTTAGTAGAGCACATTTAATCCTTATATATTATTTCTGTAGCCTGTTTTTGGTTTCTACGCCAAATTTCCCTCAATTCTTGATCGATTTCTTTGATTTACGGCTTATTTTATAGCTTATGGTGCTGGCTACTGACGAAAAATAGACCCAAGGTCTGAAAATTGTTTCTTTTAGCCGAAAAACCTGTTTTAAAGAACCAGAATGAGGTTTTCGGTCAAACTTATAAATTTAATTTGCGCTATGACCGACAGAGCTGAGTAGCTTGATCGGCAGAGCGTTCTCTTCGTAACCAGGAGATTACGTGTTCGGGCCCACGTCCGAACAATCTGCAACAAAAAAAGTAGAGAAATATCGCGCATTACATGAACACTGAATTAAATGAATAACAACTATGAGGGAATAGAATAAATGAGAAGGAAATGCTCCTTGCTGATATGAAAACATTCAGTGATTTTGTGCTAAATTACTTCGAAATTGCACGTGTTTTTTTTTTTTTTTTTGAAGCTTTGGCTCTGGAAAGAAAATTAAAGCATAATGTAAGCGAAAATATAAGTAACAGGTTTAAGATTTCAGACTACAATAGAATTGTTTTTTGTTCAGAAAAAAAATAATAATATTCTTCTAATGAGTTTTTGACTCTTTGTACAAATAAATAAAATACTACCTCAATTTGAAGGGTAAAATATATATTTTTTTCTTCTTTTTGCTAAAAAACAAATAGCTTATCACATTTTTACTACGTTCGAAAGCATAGTTCAATTTATTTTGTATTTTAACCGTGCTGTCAAATGATGAACACGTGCTGCCATCTAAGTTATAACGGTTTAAGCAGCCTGCGATAACAAATTGTAAAAATTTTCAAAAACAAAAACATTTTTCTTCCATATCTTATCTTATATATTAATCCCCTCTCATTTTAAAACTTATCAGGCTGGTCAATGACGAAAAAAAGACTTACGGTCGAAAATTCAAGTTTTCGAAATCGCCTCTTGCTGTTTCAAAACCTTGATGCTGCCTGTAGTTCTTATGCATTTTTTAAAGCAAAGTTCTAATGCAGTTTTAAATTTTTTACGTCGCTTTCGGCAAAAAAAAAAAAAAAAAAAAATAGCCTGTGTGTGTGTTTATATTTTAACTAGTTGACCCGTGCGGAACTCCGCACTGTGCTTCAAATCGTTTCATAAGGCATTTCGCTCTTTAAAAATTTCAAAGGAAGAACATTATGAAGAAGAACCGAAAAAATATAAGCGCAGAAGAGTAGGCATGGCATGTTATTTAAAGACATCAGTAACAAAACCTCGTTAAATACAACGTTGTGATAATTTGATCATCGCTCAACTGTTGGTCGTACATATTTTCAATGCAAACTTAAATATCATTAAAAGTGTGGCTGAGTAGTGACTCGTAAAAAAGCAATAATTGTGCATGTGAAAAAACAGGTTGTGGCAAATACAGTCCTGCCCATGTGAGCATCTGACGGGAAAAAAAGAAACATTAAAGATATATTTATTGGCACGGATTCGAATTGCCGCCATTCTGATTAACAGCCCGACACCACAACAAACCTAGCAACCTAGCAATGGCGCCTTCCTTTTCGAAAGTTATTCATTGAAGGAATGCGTAGTAAAAAACAGCAAAAAAGCTTTTTGCCAAAAAAAAAATAATAAGATCATGCTTCTATGTTTTGTCATTACCCAGCATGATACGATTTAAAATTTTTCGTAAAGCATGGAATTTAATTAAAGAATGGCGAAGATCTCACGTAGCGATTGAAACAAACATTCTAGAGAAGTAATAAATTAGATTGAAAATAAGTATTTTTATCTTTGAATATTGAACTATTTCACACGGAAGGTTGCTTTAACCGTCACGGCTTAAATGCCCGCACATGTTTCTTTTTAAATCGAACACTTAAAATTCAAAACCAAAACCAATTGAACTGAGTCCGTTTTTTAAGTGTAATTTTTCGAACGTAGACAAAATGTATTTTTTTTTCAGCAGAAAGCAGAGGAGTAGAAAATGATTTCTTGCTAATGAAGTTGATAATAATCTTAATGCTTTATATCGTATTTGCGCGAATAAAAAATTAAAGGTTTACTGGGTGAAACTCGTAGCTTTAATTTGGCGTAGTGTTTTTTCATTTGTACAAAAGGTTGAACACTGCTATTAGAAACATCTTCATTTCACCATACAATGAAAATGTTTTTCTGTACAAAAAGGACTTCCTTTAGGTAAATCTAATACTTTTTTTATGCTTATATTATGCTGAGTGATCTGAATGTAGTCAGAGCTTTAAAAAAAGGAAGAACACCCTTCGATTAACGGTCAACTTATCTTAATGATAACTGTAGCTTGCATAACGGAGTCGAAACACCAAGTAGCATTCCCACTTCATTTATTTTTTTTACGTGTGTATGTTATGAGTACATGTAATACGTAATACTAATATAAATTTGATATTATGTCGAAGAGCCCAAGCTTGCCCGAAGTTCATATAGTTTATAGCCGTACGCTGTACTGAAAAAAACTTATCAATTTAATCAAACAACTAATTCCAGTGCTTTTAAGCTTTGTTAAAATATGAACACACACACACACACAGGTTTTTTTTTTGCCGAAAGCGACGTAAAGAATTGGAAAACTGCATTAGTACTTTGCAAAAAAAAAAAAAAAATGCATAAGAACTGCAGGCTGCATCAAGGTTTTCAAACAGTAAGGGGCGTTTTTGAAAACTTGATTTTTCGACCGTAAGTCTATTTTTCATCATTAGCCAGCCTGATAAGTTTTAAAATGAGAAGGGAACAATATATAAGATAAGATATTGAAGAGAAATGTTTTTATTTTTGAAAAATTTTTCAATTCGTTACCGCAGGCAGCTTGAACCGTTATGACTTAGATGGCAGCACATGTTCATCATTTAACAGCACGGTTAAAATACAAAAAAAATTGAACTATGCTCTATTTTAAGCGTAGTTTTTCGAATGTAGTAATAATGTGATAAGCTTTTTTTTTTTTTTTTGCAAAAAGTAGAAAAAATATACATTTTACCCTTCAAATTGAGGTAGTATTTTTTTTTATTTGTACAAAGAGTCAAAAACTCATTAGAAGAATATATATTTCAATATACGATTTATTATTTTTTTCTGAACAAAAAACAATTATATTATAGTCTGAAATCTTAGACCTGTTACTTATATTTTCGCTTACATTATGCCTTAATTTTCTTACCAGAGCCAAAGCTTTAAAAAAAAAAAAAAAAAAAAAAACGTACAATTCAGAAGCAATTTAGCACAAAGTCGCATCAAGTTTTCATAACAGCAAGTAGCATTTCCTTCTCATTTATTCTACTCCCTCGTATTTGTTACTCACTTCATTAAGTGTTCATGCAATGCGCGATATTTCTCTAATTTTTTGATGCAGATTGTCCGGACGCAGGCCCGAACGCTCATTCTCCTGGTTACGAGGAGAACGCTCTGCCAATCAAGCTATTCAGCTCTGTCGGTCATAGTGCAAGTTAAAGTTATAAGTTTAACCGAAAACTTCAATCTGGTTCTTTAAAACTGGTTTTTCGGCTGAAAAAAACAATTTTTAGACCGTGGGTCTATTTTTCGTCAGTAGCCAGCACCATAAGCTTTAAAATAAAGTGTAAATCAAAGAAATCGATCAAGAATTGAGGAAAATCTGGCGTAGAAACCAAAAACAGGCTACAGAAATAATATATAAGGATAAAGCTTAACAGCACTGGACTTAGTTGTTCGGTTTAATTGATAAGTTTTTTTCGGTAGAGCGTTCGGCTATAAACTATCTGAACTTCGGGCAAACTTGGGCTGTCCGACATAATATCAAATTTATATTAGTATTACGCATTACATGTGCTCATAACATACACACCTAATAAAATAAAAGCAGTGGGAATGCTACTTGGTGTTTCGACTCCTTTATGCAGGCTACAGTTATCATTCGGATAAGTTGATTGTTAATCGAAGGGTGTTCTTCCTTTTTTTTAAGCTTTGACTACATCCAGATCACTCAGCATAATGTAAGCATTAAAAAGTATTAGATTTACCTAAAGGAAATCCTTTTTGTGCAGAAAAACATTTTCATTGTATGCTGAAATGTAGATGTTTCTAATAGCAGTGTTCGACCTTTTGCACAAATGAAGAAATACTACGTCAAATTAAAACTACGAGTTTCAACCAGTAAACCTTTAATTTTTTATTCGCGCGCATACAATATAAAGCATTAAAAGTATTATCAACTTCATTAGCAAGAAATTATTTTCTACTCCTCTGCTTTCTGCTGAAAAAAAAAAACATTTTGTCTACGTTCGAAAAATTACACTTTAGAACGGACTCAGTTCAACTGGTTTCGGTTTTGAATTTTAAGTGTTCGATTAAAAGAGAAACATGTGAGGCCATTTAAGCCGTAACGGTTAAAGCAACCTTCTATGTCAAATAGTTCAATATTCAAAGATAAAAACACTTATTTTCAATCAAATTTATTACTTCTCTAGAATGTTTGTTTCAATCGCAACGTGAGATCTTCGTCATTCTTTAATCAAATTCCATGCTTTGCGAATAATTTTAAATCGTATCATGCTGGTTAATGACAAAACACAGATGCATGATCTTATTATTATTATTTTTTTTTTTTTTGGCAAAAAGCTTTTTTGCTGTTTTTTACTACGCATTCCTTCAATGAATAGCTTTCGAAAAGGAAGGTGCAATTGCTAGGTTTGTTGGGGTGTCGGGCTGTTAGTAAGAATGGCGCCAATTCGAATACGTGCCAATAAATATCTCTTTAATGTTTCTTTTTTTCCCGTCAGATGCTGACATGTGCAGGACTGTATTTGCCACAACCTGTTTTTTCACATGCACAATTATTGCTTTTTCACGAGTCACCACTCAGCCACACTTTTAATGACATTTATGTTTGCATTGAAAATATGTACGATTAAAAGGGGATGCCTTCTCTTCTGCGCTTACTTTTTTTTCGGTTCTTCGTCATAATGTTCTTCCTTTGAAATTCTTAAAGAGCAAAATGCCTTATGAAACGATTTGAAGCACAGTGCGGAGTTCCACACGGGTCGACTAGTATATAACTAGTTTCCTTTACTGATTTTTTTTTTCTTTTTAATTCCAAATTTTGCCTTGGAAAAATGCTCGAAGTTTGCTTGAAAGTATTAATGGCAACATTTTTTACAAGCAAAATGCTTTCAAATAAAACAATTGTCCTCCAAAAAAAAAAAAAAAACAGAATTGGAAAAAGATTTTAAAATGACCTTAAAAAATCACGAATAAAGCTTGTTACAGAAAAAAATGACCGAAGACGCAAAAAAAAAAAAAAAAAAAAAAAAAAAAAAAAAAAAAAAAAACCTTTCATCAATATCCTAAGCATTATAATAACTATTTAAGAAGTGAGCGATTTTACGTTTTTACCGAAACATATTGTAAGAATACATGAAATACACCCCCAGCTCAGTCAGTTCCAGCCGAGGACTGCAGTTTCGTGCTTATTAGCACTCATCAGCCCAGCATAGGAGTGACTGAGCTGGAGGTGGAAAACCTCTAAGGAAGCCAAGAGTGCCAAACAGTAATTGTAAGAATGTTTTTTCTCTTTGAAAATGAACTTTTATTAATTTGAGATGAATGTGCTTTACAATGATTCTTAATTTAAGACCGTTTAGTTACTGCATAATCTAAGGGCTTTAGTGTAAATCATAAACCTGAATACTTATTGACTGAAAACTTAGAAGTAAAAATTAAAGCAATATTTAAGTCATCATGGAATGAAATACTATGAACATTTTTGGATTATCATTTAAAATCGGGATATTTTTCAAATCCGGGCATAAATCCGGACTAGAATTGAAATTATTGATTGAATCCCCGGGTTGTATCTGTGTCCCTATATAGTGTCGATTTCGAGATTCGTCGATCTTAATCGTTTCTGGTTCAAGTGAGCTTCCAGATTTGTATTGGCGTAGCTGACTTGGGAGAAAACTATAAGAGGAGGGAAAGAGGCGGGAGTTGACAAAAGAGTGAGTCAAAATAGCTAAACTCTTCGTGAATTTAAGGAAAAGAAATCTCGAAAAAGTTTTACTTAAATTCAATTTTATCTAAATCTAAACACAAAAAAAATAATAATAATAATTGAAAATTTCTTTCACCAATACCTCTAAATTAACAAGTGCGAACTGCAGGTCTCATACTTAAAATTCTAGTGTTGCAATACTAGACGAATTGACGTCGATTCTCATAGCGTCTAATAAAATGGATGAGCTAAATAGGGCTTGTAGACCAACAAGCCCCCCCCCCCCCGCCGTATTTTGATAGCTAAAATTCGCTAGATTGTGATTTTATCGTCATCAGAAAATATAACTTATGATAAAGCGTTTTAACAAGCAGTTTGGTATCAAACAGTGCAGCTATAATTATCACAAAAGAGTTTTGTCAAAATTTCTTGATCTTATTTTAGAGTAAATTTGTTTCTTAATGGTTCACTGTAGTTTACTAGTACAAAGAAAGTGGTTAATCGTTCTAGGAAGCCTACTTTATGCAGTTGATGAATTCAAAAAGAAAAACATCTTTGAATGTCGTCACTTTTTCCTATGGTTTGGTAACTCTGGAAAGGTAGACTGTAGCCCAATATGACCATGATTGGCCTCATTAGGACTCCGGTGTCCTAATGAGGACACGCAAGGATCGGGTGGAGGTTATGATCCTGTGCTGCATATGCTGCACATATGAGCACGAACTGTGCGTTAGAGTGACCAAAAAAGCAGAAAATGACGACTTATTAGTGCCTTGCCTGAAAATGACGATTGGTCTCTTTTTCATTGAAGTAAATATGGAATATTTGACAAATCTTTTGAGTTAGTTTGTCAAATGTGTTTATATATGTTTTTAAATTGACAATTAGGAATATAGGAATATTTCAGCTCTTTTTAGTTTGATAGTACTTTTCGGCGTTTTTTTAGGGTTGTTCTTATTATGGACCCGTGCTCCTACTAAGGTCAAATCACCTTTCTTTGTTAAAAGTGATGAAAAACCTGATTAAAATTTGAATTTTCTCATGGAATTATGATTTTTTTTACGAGTCCTTAGATAAATATGAAAATTTTTGAGCCAACTAAATGGTAAACGCGCGAGGCACTAGCCCTTCAACTTTAGGGTGAAATTATTCAGCGCACTTACTTCATACGCTCAAACTGATCTAATATACTTTACACTGTAACAAATTTCGGAAACGTTTCTGGATATATCGGAAACGTTTCCGAAATAGTAGGAATCCTTCATCCAATAGCGAATTCCTCAATATTCAGAAAGCTTTTTGTTATTTCAAGATATCTAGAAGCGGAAGTGATGACGCAACGCTTCGAAACCTATTTCATCCTTCCAACACAGGCGCCAATGAGTCGGAAATAACGAGAACTTCTTTTTTTCTTATCTATGGTTGCTGCAGAGCATTGGATTGCTTGTTATTTCATGTCTAGAGAGTAGTAAAATGTGTCGAAACTAATTTTACGCCTTTGCATTTTGGACTGCCCTTGATTTTTAGACGATGTACGCAGCTATTAAGTTAGTTAATAACCATTTGCTTCTTTACAATTTCCAATGCGACCATAATTAGATATATATTGTGTGTTCAAGCGTGAATAGTTTCAACATCCGTGTTTATACTTAATGAAACGAAACCCTTTGGATTACTTATTCAGTTGTAATGGAGGTACTTAGATTTTCTTCCGCTCATGTTCACTTGTAAGTATTAATGAATATTTTAAAACATGTTGTTATATACATTTATATTTTTGTTGATTTGCATTTTATGAGGCTCCAATTGTAACTGTTTTTGGGTTTATCGAATTAATTTAAAGTTATCCTACATACCTATGTGCGCGGTGTACTATTTGTTGTAACCAACTGAAACTGATTAATTACGCAAAAGAAGTAAGATTTATATTTGAGAAGCAATCACAGAAAAGTTATTTCGAAATACTTGGATGTACATACATTTTGGTTCAAAAAGAAAAAAAAAATCAATTGTTTAATTCATTAGAAATATGGTAATGCAAATATTTTCTAGTATTGTAATATGCTTCACAAAAAATGTGCCGGTATAATTTATCTTTTTTTATTATAATTTATTCATTCATTTAAAAATATTTATACCATTAGAAAATGACCATGTTATCTATTAGTAAGAACATAGTTATGAAATTAATTCATCTGCTTATTCATTTTGTTAAATGTGGTTAACAATAAAAAAATTCCTTGACATTAGCTCCGAAAATAACATTTCCTTCGTGGATATACTAGTTTAATGTAGGACAGTCAGGAGAAATGAGTCAGTGGCAAAAATGGAACAGCTGCATTTACATGCTGAAATAAAAAGTAATATTATTTCATGTCATCGTTTTAAAAGTGATCAGTTTTTAAATACTATGTTATTAATATGCAATGCACATATGGTGAGAAGACGAGGGGCGTTCACCACGCAGACTGTGCCATTGACATTTTCAAGGGGTTGCTTTTTTTAAGGTGGGGGGCGCTTTATATCATTTTATGGGTGCACCATCACTCTTATGGTGTGGGGGGGGGGGGAGCTCTCGTATATATGAAATTCAATAATCATGTAATAGAGTTCAATGTTTTAATAAATAAAATATATAATGCATTTTGCGCACACTCTAAATCAGTAACCTATTTTGATTAAGTATCTATATTTGTGATAAACTGGAAAAGGGCAAGAACAGAGGAATAAACCCGAATGGTTCCAGCAGGGGGACTTTGGTGTCATATTTAAATTCATCAATTTCTCTGTTGGTACTTTTCGGTACACTTTGTTCGTCAAAGAAATTGACTTGACGTGAAATAATTTCGGAACGAAAAGTGTAGGTAAGTTCTGTCAAATTTTATCCGAAAATAAAAGCTATCAAGTTTGATACAATATATGTTTTTAAGTTCTGCATTAAAAATACAATATGTTGATAATTTTGTCTTGAAAATATTGAGAGAAAAACTGAAGTTTAATATTGTTTAACAAACAATCCCACTTTTGAGAAAGTGCTCCCCTTCCCTCCCCCGACGATTTTGTGATTATGAATGAAACTACTATATTATTTCAGAAATTTTCAAAAATTTATAACTGTGCATATGTTATTCTGTTAACCATGCTATTTGTCATTAGAAATTCAGAAAAAAAAAAAATCCACGAATGATTCTAAAATTGCTTGTTTCATTGCTCTTAGATATCAAAGAATTGAAACTGATATGGCATGCAATACTATTAAAAAAGAATTATTTTTTAGAAAAAATCACGGAAAAAGGATTCCGAAATTCTCAGAAACGTTTTTGAAAATTGTTTGGAGAATTCCGAAATACTCGGAAACGTTTTCGAAACTTTCATGAACCACAGCTGCACAGAATACTCAGAAACATTTCTGGAAATTACGGAAAGAGGATTCCGAAATACTCAGAAACGTTTCTGAAAATTACAGAAAGAGGATTCCAAAATACTCAGAAACATTTCTGGAAATTATAGAAAGAGGATTCCGAAATACTCAGACACGTTTCCGGACATTACAGAAAGAGAATTCCGAAATACTCAGAAACGTTTTTGAAAATTTCATGAACCGCAGCTGCACGATATACTCAGAAACGTTTCCGAATTTTTTTTACAGTGTAATAAAGAGTTTAATTTTCAGTAAATGAATATAAACTTCACTTATGTATTTGAAAACTATAGAAAATCGAACAGTTTCGCTGAAGAACCCATCACACTAGAAGAGTGGCAAAAGTCCAGACTTGGGTGGAGAAAATCAGACTTGAGATGTCTGTTAACGAAGAGTATAGTAAGGAAAACCTTTCACATATTTCACCTTTGAAGTTTTTATTTAATCTAAAATTTATCTTTTTTTCTCACGTATTTCCACTGCAATCATTTGTGATGTTACAAAAGATACTCGCAAGTTAATAATAGCTTCCCCAAGTTATACGAGTAGAACTTCAATCATATAATCGTCTTAAGAAATTGCATCACAAAACAGTTCAGATTACAAACAGTTCCAGAGTATAGAACACAGTTCTACATTAATTTTTACGAAAATTCTATTTCCATCTATTTTGCTTTTATTTATTCATTTCCTTTCTTGCTTGTCCAGCCCGACTCGTTTATCTTACACTAAATCTTTCCGTTTAATGGCAATGAGATTTATATGAGAGGATACAGGAGACCTGAATCGGATTAGAAGTCTGCTTCTTGAAGGTTTAGCTAGACTAAGAACAGACGCATTATTTTGTGCACTTGGCAGTTTGTTGGTCATTTATCATTCAGCATTAGTACTCAATGGTGTCCAGTATTCCAGCGCAATTCTGAATCATCATCTAGTGATATTTCAAATTACACTTGTCGTTTGCAACGTATTTTTAGACATGCAAATGATAAATGCAATTAAAAATATCTATTTATTTGATTTGAATACCAATTTTATCTTTTCTTCTTTGCTGTCTTTTTTTTTCCTTATCACATTTTTGACGTATTACCATTATGAAAAATAAATTTGCATATAACTATTCAACTTTAAAATGCTCCACCTTCCAAACTCTAGGAGAGCTAAAGCATTATTAAATGAACTCAAAGTAAAGCTTCTTTGTGCATACACATTATTAATTATATTTTCAGACATAATGACACTGCACAATGTGCGAACAAGTTGTTCTTGGACAATTTCAAAGTTATTTTGTCCAAATGTAGAGTCCGCAACGTGACATTTTTTTTGCCACAGCTATTTAATTTAGGGTTTGATTAGCATAAAATTTTATTTTGAGTTAGCTCTACCAACACACAAGCTCAAAATAAAACAATGGGCGTGCTAATCAAACAATAAACTAAATGGGACTTATGGCAATAAAAGTGTCATGTTGCGGACTCATGGAACTATATTGGGACAAAATACTGTGAAATGGCCCTCATATGTTGTTCTCTGAGTTTAATTGACCACTGACTAATATTACATGAATCTTTCCTTTTAGACAGTCCTTTACGAACTTCTTTTCCTCTTCTAACTACTATTTGAATGGTTCTCCTGGAGCTCTTGAACAACTATCAACTCTAAAGCTTCCCTACTTATAACGACTAATTAATTCTATGGCGACAATTCATACATCTAGTAGAGTTGTCGTCATTTTGTACTTCCCATAATAAACAAGTTTTGCAGGAACACTCACCAGCCTCTTATTTGACCTCTTTTACCTCTGAATAATATTGAATCTCTCATTTGAGACAGATTTAACTTACTTCAATCAACAGAAGCTTCTCAAATTTGCTTTGCATGATTCATTTGGATTACCACACAACCTATATTTTCTCAACACCCACTCCTTTTTTTATTCCGTTCCCTTGATCCCGCCATATTTTTTCTGAATTTCTACTACTACTGAATTTCTACTTCTCTACTATCTTATTCGAGAAGAAGAATACAACTTATTTAAGTGAGCACTAGTTTTTCTTTAATGTCGAGTAATTAAAACATATTTCAGTAATGAATATCTTTCTAAGCTATTGCGATCACAGTTCGGAAGAGTCAGTTACTGCAGTCGAGAGAAAAGTGACCGACTACAACTCTGACTTAAGGATTCAACACGAAATTTCCTCTTTTCAAAAATCAGCAACACAATCCTTTTAAAATGGATACAGCTTCAAAAGCATTCAACTGATCCAATTTTGTTTTTCTAGAAATAACTAAGTAACAGTAAATCTGAATAAACACCTATGTGCATGAAAAGTAAAAATAAGAAATAACAACGTGTAATTGCACAAAACCTGCAGTTTACTGCATACACGTGTTTCGAGGTTACAAGGAGCCCTTTTTGAATGCAAAATAAGTGATTTTATGAATGAAAAGCTGTCCAACAAAAACCTCATTTCCTTTTTTTACTAAGTAACAGTAATTTTAATCATAATTTTGAAAATATACTGAATCAGAATCAAGATTTTTTTTTTTTTTTTTTTTTTTGAGGTTTTTTTTATTGATGTTTTGCACCGAAATTTTAATTTAAGCTTAAGACAGCTTTCAGTCTTGAAAATTAAATTTGATTTTTCCCCTTTAGATTTGCGATATTTGAAGGTTGAATACTCAAAGATACCATTTTTAAAAATCAGGAAAGGCTATCAATCAAGTTCAATGTTTAAATAGTGGATACACAAGCAATCGTGCGTTCTTACTTAAGAGATTTTTGTAATTGAGCTTATATACGTGATGTGCAAGTAAAATGATATTTTTTTAAATAATTTCATTAACTCACAATCTTTGATATCAACTCCTAATGATTGCAATTATAGTCATCAAAACACTTTGCACGCGGTTTATGCATGGAAACCAGAACCGTTTGCTGACAGTTGCGATTAATCGTGAAAGTCAAAAATATTAAGCAATCCAATATTTCAGAAAAGGTAGTTTTTATTGTAGAAAGACTTATATAATCAAGCCTAGCCGGTTACCAATATGTTAGTTTTTTTCCTTTAAATAGGCGGAGTTCTACAAGTAATTCGACCTACTGGTCCCCAATAAAAAACTGGAATTGTCAGTAAAAATTGAAAAAGAAAAAATTCTCCGAGTTCGAGTCTGCATGTTTTTTTTAGCGAATCCAACTACATAGCCCTAGTTGGTGCTGTAGTGAGCCTCTGCTAGGATTTAGTTGTTTTGCAATTAAAAACTCGTTTATTTAGATATAAACGATTGAATAAATATCGATCTTTTGTAATCGATTCATTCACATTACTTTTCGGTCAAACCATGTATAATTAGTTCAAATAATAAGAGTTCCTTTAAATGTTCAGTTACATTATCCGCAAAAGTGATATATTATTTTATTTGAACTAACATCAATGTTAGCCAGCAACGGAATAAAATTAGAACTTACACATGAGAGCAGAATTTTTTGAGTATAAATTCTTAAAGATTGTCGGTTCTTTTGTGGATACAGACAAAGAAAATAAAAATCTTTTATATCAGTTACGGTGCAGATATTGATTCCATTCTTCCAACCTTAATTACAACAAACCTTTCTGATACCAAAATTAAGATTCTTTGAAAACAGACTAGGGGAAAACCATGCTAAATATTTATCATGTTCAAGATGTCGATGGAAATGAAATGTCCTATTTTTTGAGAACAAAACGCATTAATGAAGATGGAAATGTGTGTCCTTTTTTACTCGACTGCGCGTGCGCGACACAAAAGAGGGTAATGTGTTTATGAGTCTATGCATGTATGTTTATTCCTATGTGGCTAAATCCCTTGGCTAATTTTGATAAAACTTACATCAATCGATTTGTCTTAACCTTGGGAGTGTCACTAAATGCATTACAGTAATCAAAATTCACCATATCAACAACCAGTTGCCATATTGTCAGTTCGGGATCGTGTCGCACGCTACCTGCGTGCTACAGAGCGTGCGACAAATGCAGGTAGCGTTTTCACTGCCTGAATTTTTTGTTTACAATGCCTACTAATTCGATTTTCACCTCTAACATATTGCTTTTTTTTTTGTCGTGATTCAGGGGACTGAGTTTCGCGACGTGTACTCTCTTGACAGGCTGTTTTAGTTTTGGGAGATTTGACTGACCACTTTTCCGCGCTGTTTATATAGCTGTGGTTGACTTAAATTCGCTCATTTTTGGTAAAGATCAAGCATATGTAGCTTTAAGCAGAGTAAGGTTCCTAGAGGGACTGATTATCAGTAGTTTAGACCACCGCAAGTTACTCAATAATCCTCACGATAGAAACTTTCTCAATAAAATGACAAGATTGCAAAATTTGCCGTCTTATAATCATAATAACCAAGTTAATGAAATTTAATTAAAAAGGGGTAAAATAAAAAATAGTTATTAAAAAAAAAAACAAAAACCCGACTGCGTAAAAACCAAAAAACTAAAGAGAAAAAAATATAAGCCCAATAATTTAGAATTTTATTAAGTATTACTGAATTAACTACTCCATTGAAATAGTTTTATAATCGATACACCACATAAGACAAATCATAAATTCAAAAGCAGAATAGAAGGATCAACAGTCGGGGCTCATTCAAATTTCACGGGGTTCCTTGACTGGTCAAAAAGGAATGTGCCCCGACTGTTGATCCTTCTATTCTGCTTTTGAATTTATGATTTGTCTTATGTGTGTAACGATATTATAAAACTATTTCAATGGAGTAGTTATTCAGTAATACTTATTAAAATTCTAAACTGCTGGGCTTATATATTTTTTCTTTAGTTTTTTTTTTTTTTTTTTTGGCTTTTACACAGTCGGGTTTTTTGTTTTTATTTAATAATTATTTTTTATTATTTCTTAGCCTGTTTTATTTTCTTAGAGTATGATAGTTGTTATGGGGAAAACAAATCAGTTTTCTGCTTTGAAATGAAAAAATAAATAAATAAATAAATGCCTCGCACAATCAATCAAAAAAAATATTTAATATTATGTATTTACTTTTCCGAAGCTAACAATAATAGCTAATTATACTAAAAGTATAAAACTGAAACTTCGAAAAACGTCATAAATACTTTGAAAAGTAAAAAAACAGTTTGGGTGTCTTTTCTTCAATAAGCTGACATATTTTTTACATTGAATCTGTTCTTCTTACCCGGAAATACGTTAAGGGAATTTTTATTTTCTTCTTTTGTGGTTCAAATGCTGTCTTTTATTTTGTGTGTTTTTATGGGGTAAGAAAGTACATATTATGTTTTTTTTTTCTTTTAATGATAAAAATCTCATTTCAAAAACATCTCCTTACTTTTTAAAAATTATGCAAAATTTGAAGTGATAATAGGGTAAAACCATCCATAAAACCACGCTACGAGACATGACAGTACCATATGCTGCTTTTCTACTGTAAAAAAATGTATCGTCTAGACTGCAGCCACTTTGTTGCAATAAAAGTGAAATTAACTAAAATATAACAATTAATTTGACTTTTGGAGACTGTTAGTCGAAAGAATGGTAGATAATCAAACCTTTACTGACAAAAATAATAAGCGCAAGTTTTATACAGATAAAGTTTTACATTCATAAAGCTAAGTCTGACAAAAATTAGAAAGTTACATCTGTTATTTTCAACATAAAAATCAGGGAGCAACTCCAGTTGAACTAAAAAATTTTTTTCCTTCTCTTAAACAAATGATTAGTTTTTAGGGGAAACTAATCATTTGTTTAAGAGAAGGAAAAAATTTTTTAGTTCAACTGGATTTGCTCCCTGATTTTTATGTCATACTAGTAAAATTGTTTCGATCATAGTATTTTATGTTTTTCTGCTCTAAAGTCTTTTTTAGATGGTAATTCATTTTCCCAAATCATCACATTTATCAAGACAACCAAGACATGACGCTTTCTAAAAACGCCATATATTTCCAAATTTTAGTTTTTACTTATCGGATTCATTTCATCTGAATGTTTCTTTAAAAGCTCTCTCAACTATTTCCGCAAAAAAAGTAAAACCAGAACGCCACGAAAAAAAATTGCAATGTCAGCCCGCGCTCCAGTAACCCAAAATGCCTGCTTTAGAAAATTATTATATATAGTATTATGCCTTTCTCTTTGATAACATGTTGGAATCCATAATATTTCGTTAATTATTTCCACGAAGAAAATCTGCTGGGTCAATCTCCCTTACAGAATTTTTCCCGTTTGTCAAAAATACACCCGACTAGTTTATAGCAAAATTACAAGGTATGTTTATTCACTTGATTACACAAGACACATTAACCAAAGCTTTCAGGTTTTGAACACTACAAAAACTCATTTAGGGGGAAATGTTGAATAGGAAATACGCGAAAGAAAAGACTCAAATATCAGCGCACTCATTAGCGATGAGAGAAATGAATAAAGATTTATGAATATGAAAGAAATTGCTGACTCCCAGCTTCTTGAGCAATCTCAGCTCGCGAGGAACCAAATGTTTGCTAATCCTTCTTTCTACAAGCTCTCACAAGTACTTCGTCAGCCACTTCATCAGCAAAGACAAGAAAAAACTTACATCGGTCCTGTATTGGAGCATCTTGGATGTGTGTCTTTATATTCAGGGCTTCAACAAACAAATGATATCCTGCGAGACCGCAGCCTAGACCAGGCCATCAAGGAAGAATTCATCAACCACGGTGACTTTGAGATGGATTTGGGGATAATCGCCCTCGATGATTCATTTGGAGCACTCTCAAGATCGCCTTTGTTCAATCACCGTAACCTCTAGTATGTGGTAAAGAGTGTTAAGCTTTGCCAACAACAGCGCTGGCTCGCCTAGGCACAAGACAAAAAAGTCACTGATGTGATTTGAATTGAAAGCCTCTTTCCACATTAAGTGTTTCTCAGGAATTTAATTTCAAGCGGTGTTGGACTTGCACCGGATTGCTTCGGAGCTCCGTTTTGTTCTAGAAACTAAGAAGCGAATCAGGTGGCTCTAGATTATTAATCCCTCGTTTTCTAAGAAATAGCTTTAAGGAAGAAAATGTGGTTATTAAAGCTCATTTTTGAATTTTTCTGTACTTGGATCATTTTGCATTTTATATGCAAGCGAAGGAGAAATGATGTTTCGGAAATGGTAATTATGTTTGTTTCTTTTAATCGAAAAGATATACACATGCAAGATATGATTAAGGACATAAATTTAAAAACTACTTTTGCAATAAAAACTGAATTTAAAAACATAAATATTTTTGATAAAGTATTTAAATGCACTCTTGTGCAAAGGCATCAAAAATTGTAAAACAATTTTTAGGGCTTCTAAATAATGTTCAAAAATTCTCTGTATATGAAAAAAAAAATCAACAAGTGCAAAGAAAGCAAAAATCTTCGAAGAATTACAATAAATGGCCGTTTTAAGGCATTCTTTAAGGTTGTCGAAATCGAGTTAACACAAGAAAAATCGCCAAAAAGTGACCATTGAAAAATATTTTATTTCTGAAAGCAGTTTACATTTTAGTTGAAATTTGAAAATGTAAATAATCCTGCAAATTGGATTTTTCCACAAACTTTCTCGTCAACAACTTGCTGCCATAAAAATAGTATAAAAATACGATACATATTTTTCAATAGTTTGTAACCTGAATTACCATGTAGACAATATTTTCTTCAAATGTAAGAAGCATGTGTATTCATTGAACAAGATATTTTACTGCTCTACATATTTAAGTAATCTAATAATATTTTAAAAAATGGTGTAAAATACGAAAATAGAATATAAATTAATAGAGTTAGTAATGTCATTAGTCAGTTATCTATTACCATAAGCAGACCCGTGGGGTAAAGTTTGGGGTAGGGTGATAAATACTCAGTTTCGCTTTCTAAATTAAAATATAGTGTAGTTAATTCTTTTATGGATAATATCAAATATTTTAAATTTTGTTTTTAAAATGGAACACAAATTAAATGTTTACAAATTATTTGTTTACGACCATTGAATATGCTATGCAAGAGTAAGTTGCTGACGATTTTTTCTCTAAAATCACTACTAATTGACGAAAACTTAATTTCAGTAATGACGCAGTAGAACATGTAAAGAGCATATGTACACTAAAATGTAAGAATGAAGTTTATAATTTTATTTATGTCTGGGTGTTTTTTCAGGAGGGAGAAACTAGGGTTTTGGTTAGATTTAATTAAGTGTTGTGTGATACTATTACAAATTCGTACATAGGTGTCACATTCATATTTTATCTGCCTAGTTTGTTGTAATCTTTTACTAAATTTGGCGTTTATTCGGCTAATTCTCATTAAAAAATATTTTAGTTTTAAAGCTTGAATTGTATGTTATTTTTTCCTGATTATTAGCATTTCATGTTTGAGTCAATTGGTTTGGAAAGAAAGTAGTCATCTTATCAAGTTTTGAAGATGTTTTATTTTTGCTTAAGTACTAAGCAATCTATTTGTAGCTTGCTTTCCTGTAAAAGTAAAAAAAAAAGGAATAAATGTATGGCAGAAGTTTAATGTATAGTAATAAATATCGGTAGAAACATAAAAAGCTTAAAAAATAATTAAATAATGAAATAACATGAAAAATTAACATTTAAAAAAAAAGAAAATGGGAAATTGTGTGTCTGTCGATTAGGGTCAAGTGGGGTGGAATGGGTAGTTTATTAATCTTTGAGTTACAGATTTAAAAAAAAATATTTAAAAAAAATAAAAAAACATCCATGTTATTTACAATAGTTTGACTTTATTTCGGTTCAAAGAAAAAAAAACTGAATGGAAACAGTGAGTTGTGTGAGTGGCAGCCTTCTTGAAAGTTACATTGTAAAAATCAAAACTAACCGATATCTTTGAAACTTTGTTTTCAGGATTTTGTTTGAATTGAGATAGCATTCTATTACTTTTATTTTCATTTAAGGAAGTCTTATTTGTCAACTGAAAAAAATCAGAAAAGAAAAATTCCATACATTTTAAGAAATATGTTTAAAAATTTCAAGTGGGGTGGAATGAATATAATATTATGCTTAATGACATAGGCTGTCGAATGAACATTTTTTTTCACATTAAAAGTTTTTCTCCGAAGTAAAATGTTCATTTTATCGAAAGTTTTATATTCTGAAATCCTTATGTTATGGAGTTGCTTATGGCTGCACTAAATCTAGTTGGATGAAAGACACGATCTTTGAAGAATGGTTCAAACTTTTCGCGAGGCATCTGACATATGAAACTGTAAAGCCTGCTATTGATAATGAAATTATTATTTGCCTACTGCCTAATATGAGTCATGCCCTGCAATCACTAGACCAAAGCCAGAACTGACTAAATAAATTGAAAACCAGTCCGATCAAACTTTCATTCCACTAAGCTTATGTACAAGTACAATATCTACAGGAGATTGGATGCTAGTTGAATACATTGCTAAGAAATTAAAAAGTATTTTATTGCTCAAGTATTAGAATCTTTAGATACTTGTGCTTATGTTGTAAAAATTCTTAAGAAATCTTTGATGGGGAATTTTTTCACATTTCCCAATAATGTGAAAATGGAGATTGAAGAAGTAAAGATCATCAAAAAACTAAGTCAGCCAATCCTCAATAATCATGGACCTTTAATTGCAAGGAAATTACAAACTATATTGTTCAACAAATTTTTACCCTTATATTATTATCTTTTTGTGAAAAAAAAGTAAATAAATTCATGTTTTCCACTCTGAAATTTAATTTAAAATAATACTGCCCATTTCATCCCACTCCATGAGGTGGAATGGGTGTAAAAACATACTTTGAATTAATAGCTTTTTCACTAAACAATAAAATTATTTTAGTAATTATAACTATGGATATGTAAAGCGTATTGTTGAAATGTAAAAACTCAGTTATAGTTTTTTAATTGTTCACTGTAAAAAAATTCCGAAGCGTTACTGGTTATTTCCGTAGAACGTCTACGGATTTCACACGTTTTCACCTATTTCCCCGTAAAAACAAGTATTTTCACAAAAAAGGTTCCTGAATCGCTACAAGTTGCACGCGTGCAGACTTTTCACTGTTGTGGAAAATAGTTTTAGCAACCAGTTTAAACATTGAATGAGCGTGTTTATTAAGTGTATCGGCCTTAAGTTGTTTACGGCCTGTCCAGATTGACTAAACTCCCAATGAAAGCGAAAAAGTCAATGGATAGCTACAGCTTTGCAAGGCAGGTAATTGCAGGCAAGAGATAGGCTTGTTCCTCCTTGCATAGGTTTGGCCGTGGTCGCTCTGATTTTTATGGTTCTAATCAATTACACTAAACCTACTAATTTTTTCTAGAAGGTCCTAGAGACATGACTGACTTTAGCAGGGGAGATTTCGCACTTCTTCAGAAAGTTTTAAGGGTATTTGGGGGGGGTTTCAAGGGGGGGGGGTCAAAACGTTCCTGGTGTTTCCAAGATTTGTGACTGGAAGAAATTAGGCACATCAGCTGCCTATTATTTTCCAGGAACGTTTCTGAATCGTTTTTACAGTGTTAGATATCAGATTTGAATAGTTTGATAATCATTTCAAACATACCTGTTTTTAACCCATTCCACTCCACCTGACCGTAGTCTATTTGTCTGCCACCCCCTTTTTTCCAAGAACTTTGGAGAGAATAGTCGGATTTGAAGAAAGCTAATTCAAAAGGTCCCAGCTACAAGAATTCCTTTTCATTTTTTGATTCGAAAAACTTTTCGCACAGTTTAGAACAGTTCAAATAATAAATTAATAAAGTACCATTAAATGTAAGGCACATATAAATCCCGAAGTAAAAGGCAAATTTGCTTCGAACAAACTTCGTAGGAAATAATTCCTAACAAAGAACAAGTACAAAAACATTTTTTTTTTAATTGTCTGTTAAAGATATTTTTTGAGCAATTCCTAATTATTAAAATTGGAATCTGGGAGGGATGTTTAAACCTTTTAACCCCTAAAAAACCAATTACGGTAAAAATTATTTTTAAGCCTGAAAAATTGCTTAAGCTTATGTTCTAGATATGCTTTTACTGTCGAACTCGTTTATAGCGAGCGCTGACTTAACGAGCACTCGGATTTAGCGAGGAAATCAATCAGATTTGGTTGGTACAATATTAAGTCTATGGGAACATACCTCTCTTTTAACGAGCAAACCCAGCTTAAGGCTAGAAAATTTTTTGCATTTCGTAAAATTTCGACTGATTTCCCCCTCAGAAAAGATACGATTTTTGGAAAATTCCATAAACATTTAAAATTCAGCCGAAAGTTATAAATAAGACATAAATCCTGAGAACAATCCAACAGCTCTCGAAACACTCAATGGCTTTTAAAGTGCAGAATTCTTTTAACTATTTTGAAGCCATGGACGCAAATGACGATGTTTTTAGGGACACACGTTCATCGAAAACAAAAAAAAAAGGACAACAATGCAGTTCAAACAAAGAACTAACCTCTTTTCTTCAGTATTGTATAGAAAAATAAAAATAACTAAAAATATAAATTATTTTTTCCTTTCACGAACCCGTTTCTTACGAGCACTCGTTTATAGCGAGAAAATATCGTGGTCCCTTCGCGCTCGTTATATGCAAGTTCGATTGTAGTTTCATGAAACATAAAAAAAAAAGTAATGAACAGAGAATCGAACTGCTGCTTCTTGTAGGCTCAACATTGACGAAAACTGGACAGTGATAACCTGAATCAAAACAAAGTGAATTCATAGCGCCAGAAAACTGCAAACGACTTTGTTATATAAATTGTTATTGCTACGCGTCTTTAATTTCACTACAAATTTGAAATTGCTACAGTTAATTTCTTAGTAACTATTACAAAGTAAAAGCAAAAAAAAAAAAAATGTCAAACTTAAGTTTTAATGGGTTTTTTTGGAAAAGGTTACAAAATTAAATTTTTTTTTAGGAAATTAAATTCCTTTTATTGTTTGATTAAACTAATGTTTCTTTGTTTAGCATTGTATATATATCATTCTTAGTTTCTTTGATATATTTTTAAAACTAACTCAAACAGAAGATTTCATTTCGAAAAACTTTCTTAATAAAATTCATTTGTATAGTTTATTTCTTCTAATTTGGCTCACTTACATATTGAAAACAAAAATAAGCTTAAATTAAAGCTGTTAATGTTGAAAAAAATTAACTTTTCGAATTAGCTGAAACATGATGACTAACACTGAAATCTACCTTAAAAACATATATTTAATTTAATTTGGAGTCTAAGCAAATCGAGAGAGAGAGAGAGAGAGAGAGACAGAGACAGAGAAATGACCTATCCTTATATATTATTTCTGTAGCCTGTTTTTGGTTTCTACGCCAAATTTCCCTCAATTCTTGATCGATTTCTTTGATTTACGGCTTATTTTATAGCTTATGGTGCTGGCTACTGACGAAAAATAGACCCAAGGTCTGAAAATTGTTTCTTTTAGCCGAAAAACCTGTTTTAAAGAACCAGAATGAGGTTTTCGGTCAAACTTATAAATTTAATTTGCGCTATGACCGACAGAGCTGAGTAGCTTGATCGGCAGAGCGTTCTCTTCGTAACCAGGAGATTACGTGTTCGGGCCCACGTCCGAACAATCTGCAACAAAAAAAGTAGAGAAATATCGCGCATTACATGAACACTGAATTAAATGAATAACAACTATGAGGGAATAGAATAAATGAGAAGGAAATGCTCCTTGCTGATATGAAAACATTCAGTGATTTTGTGCTAAATTACTTCGAAATTGCACGTGTTTTTTTTTTTTTTTTTTTGAAGCTTTGGCTCTGGAAAGAAAATTAAAGCATAATGTAAGCGAAAATATAAGTAACAGGTTTAAGATTTCAGACTACAATAGAATTGTTTTTTGTTCAGAAAAAAAATAATAATATTCTTCTAATGAGTTTTTGACTCTTTGTACAAATAAATAAAATACTACCTCAATTTGAAGGGTAAAATATATATTTTTTCTTCTTTTTGCTAAAAAACAAATAGCTTATCACATTTTTACTACATTCGAAAGCATAGTTCAATTTATTTTGTATTTTAACCGTGCTGTTAAATGATGAACACGTGCTGCCATCTAAGTTATAACGGTTTAAGCAGCCTGCGGTAACAAATTGTAAAAATTTTCAAAAATAAAAACATTTTTCTTCAATATCTTATCTCATATATTAATCCCCTCTCATTTTAAAACTTATCAGGCTGGTCAATGACGAAAAAAAGACTTACGGTCGAAAATTCAAGTTTTCGAAATCGCCTCTTGCTGTTTCAAAACCTTGATCCTGCCTGTAGTTCTTATGCATTTTTTAAAGCAAAGTTCTAATGTAGTTTTAAATTTTTTACGTCGCTTTCGGCAAAAAAAAAAATAGCCTGTGTGTGTGTTTATATTTTAATAAAGCTTAACAGCACTGGACTTAGTTGTTCGGTTTAATTGATAAGTTTTTTTCTGTAGAGCGTTCGGCTATAAACTATCTGAACTTCGGGCAAGCTTGGGCTGTCCGACATAATATCAAATTTATATTAGTATTACGCATTACATGTGCTCATAACATACACACCTAATAAAATAAATACAGTGGGAATGCTACTTGGTGTTTCGACTCCTTTATGCAGGCTACAGTTATCATTCGGATAAGTTGATTGTTAATCGAACTGTGTTCTTTGACTACATCCAGACCACTCAACATAATGTAAGCATAAAAAAGTATTAGATTTACCTAAAGAAATCCTTTTTGTGCAGAAAAACATTTTTATTGTATGCTAAAATGTAGATGTTTCTAATAGCAGTGTTCGACCTTTTGTACAAATGAAAAAATACTACGCCCGATTAAAATTACGAGTAAGAAATCATTTTCTACTCCTCTGCTTTCTGCTGAAAAAAAAAATACATTTTGTCTACGTTCGAAAAATTACACTTAAGAACGGACTCAGTTCAACTGGTTTTTGTTTTGAATTTTAAGTGTTCGATTAAAAGAGAAACATGTGAGGGCATTTAAGCCGTAACGGTTAAAGCAACCTTCTATGTGAAATAGTTCAATATTCAAAGATAAAAATACTTATTTTCAAT